>NW_013617448.1:45942-51041 GCF_000695525.1 Brassica oleracea var. oleracea | reverse complement strand
GAAATCTTAGCCATGCATGAGGCAAGTCGTGAGTGTGTATGGTTGAGGTCTATGACTCAACACATCCGATCAGATAGTGGAATGGTCGAGGACAATGGTCCGACCATCATATATGAGGATAATGCAGCCTGCATTGCTCAACTCAAAGATGGGTATATCAAAGGTGACCGAACCAAACATGTACTACCCAAGTTCTTCTTCACACATGAGTTGCAGAAAGCCAAGGAGGTCAGCGTCACTCAAATCCGGTCAAGTGAGAACTCAGCCGACCTCTTCACCAAGTCACTTCCCACCAGCACATTCAGGAAGCTTACGCAGCAGATTGGCATGCGAAGACTCAAGGACCTTCAGTGATGTCCAAATCAGGGTGAGTAATGTGTGTTGTACTCTTTTTCCTGTCCTTGGTTTCCCTTTTTACCACATTGGGTTTTGGGTTTTCCAGGAGAGGTTTTAATGAGGCAACGTTAGCACATTACAAGCCCGATATGGTTATGGCATCCAAGGGGGAGTGTTATAAATCCATGATATGGATATGTGGATTGCCATTAACCATTAAGGAGGTTTACATTTGACCCGACTATCCGGTCCGTCTACACCCGTCTCCGGTCCGTCTACATCCGACCAAGACTAGTCAAGATGAAGACTCATTCAACCGGAGCATTTATGAGCTTTGACCAAGTCTAGATATTTGTAGTCAAATATATTAAATGTGTAGATTCTCTCCTTTGTGTAAACCCTTATGAACCTCCACTATATATTGATAGTGAGAGCTAATGAGAAAGACACAACTTTCAAAGCAACACTTCTCTCATATTTCTAACATAATGACGTTACAATGAATTGCATAAGAATCGATTTTGTGTATATATATATTTGGTTTGTTGCAAAATGATTCAAGAAAAAGTCTACTAAAGTAAAACATTGGCGTCTTCTAGTTAGCTTCATGCACTTGGAGCTGACAACTAATGGTTGTCGCTTGGTCTGAGATTTTTGTCCGAGATCCGGATTCGATCCGGATCCGATCCGAGATCCGGATATCCGGAGAGGCCGAGTCCGGATCCGGATAGTAAAATGTTAGATCCGTCAAAGCCGAATCCGGATTTCGATATCTTGATTTTTTAGTCCGGATATCCGGATCCGTAAATTTTATTAATAATTATTTCAAAAATAGTAACATCTATATATAAAAACTAATTTTATTCAATAAATTTTCATTTTTATAATACTATATATAAATTTTATGTGAATTTTGTAATATTATACATAGAAATAATTAAAAACATTATATATCTTTTTTATTTTTAAATTATTGTTAATATTTTATATATATTAATATTATTTTTTATTTATTTTAAGGATCCAAATCCGGATCCGGATATCCGCCGGATATTATAATTTTTAGAATGATATCCGACACCCGGATATCCGCGAACCCCGAATCCGGATAAGGATAGTAAAATTACGGATCCGCCGGATAAGGATCCGGATATCTTAACATTGCCCGGCTACCCGATCCGTCTCAGGCCTAGTTGTTAGAAATTAAATTTTTATCGTTAGAAATTTGAATGACAATATTGATACGAGCATTTAGAGTTAAAGAAAATATTAGGTTTCGGATCCGAATTAATCATTGGCGTAATTATATATCTAAACTGTTGATAGCAAGGCACGAGTCTGAATAAAAGTAAGTTTTAGAGAAGTAATATTGAGGTCCACAGACATTTAAAAGTTGGTTAACATTTAACAGTCTCGTCAAACACAGAGCAAGATTGTACAACAACAACAAAAGGACGTTTAGACTTAAGTAGTAGTACTATTTAGCTTTGGAATGGTCAATAGAGTCTCTGGTGAGCTGTTCTTCAGCTTTCCTCTTCTTTGTTACTGACACCAAACTCTTAACATAAGAGATGTAACTGTCCACATCAAACTTCCGTTTGCAACCCGCGTAGTTCATGTACCGTATCTTCCCAAAGACCGGCCTCTTTTTCCATCCCTAAACCCCATCAAACACACATAAAATCATATTCAATCACACGCACATATTAAGTCCGAGTAGGAGAAAGCAAAAGAACCTGATCGTGAACGCCGCATATGGACCACATACACCCAACATATCCACTCGGGTCACGACCATCTAACTCATACTACATCAGCATACCAAAAACTAAGAAACAAAAAGACAATCCATGAAAGATACATTTAGAAAAGGGTGATAAGTCAACCTTGTTGTTTAGATAGATGGAGATTGAGAGAGCCTCTTCAGGTCCTTCAGTCCATTCTAGAATCTTCTTTGCCCAATACATTCTGTAAGTAAACGTTGATAAATCTCATTTTTATTATCACTGTCACTTCAGTGGATTTAGAAGCACAACTAAAATGAAGATAGATGATTTTACTTGCCTCATGAAACCGTGCATTTTCCCCTGATAAACCATCTCTAACTGTGAAGCATTCCATAGCTGCAAATCCAACAACACAAAGAAACAAAAGCTTAATATGAAGTGAAAAAAAAACAAAGCTACATAGTAGAATTCGAGTGATGATGATAAGTGACTTACAGGATCTGCTGTTTGTCCCTTCTCTAACTGCTCCAACCTACAGTTTCAATACCCTTTAAAGCGTAAATAGGCGATAGATTTTCATTCCGAGAGAATTAGGGAGTAAACGGCTGAAACAACATTACGAGTAAGTGTGTTCTCTCTTATCTGAAGCATGATCCATCAATGACTTGCGTGCCCACTCCCAAGCTCCCTCCAAAGAATCATAGTGAGGTTGATAGTAGCAGAAATTGTCAGAGAGTTCTCTTCGTACAATCAATTCTTCCAAGAACGTATCAACTGCCTTTAATGAACAAACAAAGCAAGTGTGAACAAGGGGTAAGAGAAAGAGAAAACTACACTCAAAAGGCTTATGAACCTGAGGGTAAGTACTCCGGACTTTACGTGCCTCTAAGGCACACCTTTGAGCTGAGATCTGTCCAAAATGCAGATAAGGAGAGAGACCAGAGAGTGCTTTCGGCTTCACAGGATTATTCCTGTCAGTTGAATAGTTCCTCAACCTTTTCGTCAGAAACCCATCTTGGCTCCCCATCAATACTTCCATGCCTGCGTCCTCTCCAGGCACACACCATCCAACTTCAGGAACTTCCGCACCCTCCCTGTCCACACATCACAAAATTGTGAACTTCAAATCCAAAAGAAGAAGGAACTTGACAATTAAGCAGACCTTACAACTCTATCGATGAGGCTATCCCAATCAACCACCTTCTCCCCCACCCCTACCCACTTCTTCTTCAGCGGCTCAATCTCAGGAAACTCAACGAGGTACTCAGGTAACAGTTTGTTGATCTTACCACGTATCGTTCTAGCACTGTACTCCAACTTACCAGAAGCAGCCCACATTGGAACCACATTGTGTGCATCAACTTCGTGTATCGCTAATGAAACACTCGTTCTCTTCACAACCTCCTCTTTACAGCTTCTTATCTCCCGTAAAGGCGAGAAGTCAGTCACCAAATGTGAAGCCCCACACTCTTTCATAAATTCAGGAATCGTCTCCTTCGCATCTCCCTGGATTATATTACATCAAAAAAAATTCATCTTTCCCCTTAATAACAACAATCAAACCTAACTTGAGACAAGACCATGTAGAAACCCTAATTTCAAAAAGAAAAAGCCCTAATTTGTCTCCTTTGATTCGACAAAGTAAGAATCTTTTGGAATGGGTTTTGTGTCAAATCGATTTATGAACTCACCTGTAACAGAAAAAACGGAATCTGAAGAGATTCGATTTGACGGTGAAGCTGGCGGAGACCTTTCAACATAAACCCTAATTGCCTCGCCTTTGCGGCGAGGAACTGATCGAACAGATTAAACACGACAGCCACCGGCGCGTTGGTCCTGTTCGCCAGATCGACGGCGTGGATCAGAGCCCAGTTGTCTCTCAGCCGTTGATCTCTGAACATCCAGTAAACTACGGGACCCGGCGTTTGATCCGGAAGTAGCCAAGAGGGCTTCTTGAGGATCCGGATCCGACCCGGTTGAACCGCCGTTGTCGTCGACCCCATACGACGATTGAGGGGTTTTTTTCGGGTTTCGGTAACGTGCGCCGTTTATGGGAAGGTGTCGCAAGCGGAGGAGGATAACTTGCGCAGGGAATGGCTCTTCGAAAAATGGAGGGAAGGCATTTACACTGCTTGAGTTTTTGTGGTTTGAATTGATCTACGTGGATGCTCTAGTATCTGAACACGTGTCTAGTTTTAATTGCTCGAATAACTTGATCTACCCTACGAGCCACGAGTCACGAGTTTCACCATACTTTTTTGAGCCCAATAATGTGGGGTATGGACTGGCTAAACGGGCCTTTAGTTTGCTTGAACTTACATTTTTAATGGAGCAACTTTGGATTATAATAAAGAAAGTGCTGATGCAACTTATTTTTATTTATTAACTCTATCGGCGGATCTGGTCGGTTTCGGAAGGAACGCATATAGTGCTATAGAGTGGACTCACTAATGCTGACCCGAGTTTGGAATACTTTCCGACTAATGTCAGAAGGTGAACTAATCATCTGTCACGAGCCACCGTATAAACTTTGGATTATTAGTTTAGTGTAGTCGAACCCTCACTACAAGAAAACACGTCAGTTGCAAGGGAAAACTGCATCGCAATTCCGTTGCAAATCGCTTATTGCGAGGGTTTTG
Source organism: Brassica oleracea var. oleracea (assembly GCF_000695525.1). Taxonomy (NCBI): domain Eukaryota; kingdom Viridiplantae; phylum Streptophyta; class Magnoliopsida; order Brassicales; family Brassicaceae; genus Brassica; species Brassica oleracea. The sequence goes on along the minus strand of NW_013617448.1, from coordinate 46,339 downwards.
CGAGAAACCACGTTCCCTCGCAAATCGCTCGTCGCAAATGAAAATCACTCGCAAAACGCTCGCAAATTTGGGACGGAAATAAATTCCTTGCAAATTTGCGACGGAATGATATTCCTCGCAAATTTACGACGGAACTGATTTCCTCGCAAAAATTTGCGACGGTTTAGTTGTTCCTCGCAATTTTGCAATTAACAGTTTCGTCGCAATTTTGCAAGGGTTTTATTCCGTCGCAAAATTGCGAGGCTTGTTCCGTCGCAAATTTGCAAGTCAATTGCGATTAATTAATTTTTTTCCTGCAGAATTTGAAATTTTATAAATTATTATACATTTATAAAATTCTGAAGAGATTTAAATAGTTAGCGAAAATATTACTAAAATAGAAAGAAATTCAAGAGTC
>NW_013617448.1:43008-44098 GCF_000695525.1 Brassica oleracea var. oleracea | reverse complement strand
GGACCGATGCAGCAACGCTTACATCGTCATCAAACCTATCACAGGAAATTCAAGGCAATTGATAGAACTAAATTATAAGAATATGAAAATATTATAAATAGTTACTATGAATTAAAATTAAAAAACTTACCAAAGCGTATTTGGAGGGCGATCTGGATGGAGGTGAGGAAGACGATCATGTCCAGGACTAGCCAAAATCATATTGATTGCCGCTAAATCTGCCACCGGGTCTGGGGCGGGAGCAGCTGCAGCTGCAGCTGGAGCGGGAGTTGCAGCTGGAGCGGGAGCTGCAGGAGCTGGGGCGGGAGCTGCAGGAGCTGGGGGGGGAGTTGCAGGAGCTGGAGGGGAAGCTTGCGTCTGGCTATTAGGAACAGCCAAACTCTCGGCCATCTGGGAACTAGAAGAACTACCCGGATTGGTATGACGGGATGAACTCTTCGTACTACCAGAAGTCTTCTTACCACCAGTAGATAGATAGCGGCTATAATCATTTCCTGATATCTGCCAAGAAATTAACCAAACCTAAATAGTTAAAACTTTAACCAAACACAGAATCATCACAAATCGATAACCTAAACTGATAATCAAAACCTAAACTGATAATTAAACTTAAACATAGACCAAAATTTGTAACCTTTCAAAAGGGACAGAGAATCATTTCCTAACATCTGCCAAGAAATTAACCAAACCTAAATAGTTATAACCCTAACCAAACACAGAATCATCACAAATCGATAACCTAAACTGATAATCAAAACCTAAACTGATAATTAAACTTAAACATAGACCAAAATTTGTAACATTTCAAAAGGGACAGAGCCGGTTCGAGATAATGACGGTGGAAGTCCGGCGAGTATGACGGCGGATGAGGACGACCGTGAGGAGAGAGATCCGGCGAGAGACGGGTTGAGAGAAGGAGATCCGGCAAGGAGACCTAGATCGAAGTGGATCGGCGAGGAGAGAGTGGAGAGAATGAAATCCGGCGAGACTGAGACATCGGAGAGGAGAGGCACAGAGAGAGAGACACGGCGGTGAGGAGAGGGGGAGACTCCGGCAAGACTGAGGCGTGGGCTGCGAAAGGAGAGGCACA
>NW_013617448.1:40326-41461 GCF_000695525.1 Brassica oleracea var. oleracea | reverse complement strand
GAGTGCATAAATCCCTAAAAAATGCTCCAACTCCTACAAATTCATCATCAAACAAAAATATTATTTCAATTACCAAAGACAATAAATTTATATATAATTTTAAAAGTCACTTTTATTACCGGCTATTGCTTCATGGACATGTTTTGCTAATAGCTCCGTCATTGCGAACGGTAGGAGCCGCTGCATGAAAACGTGACAGTCGTGACTCTTCATACCAGAAAATTTTTTTCCTTGCTCGATGCATCTTGAGAATTTTGACACATATCCATCTGGAAACTTTTCATCAGAATTTACCCAGTCAAACAACTTTTGCTTCGCCACCCCAGGCAATCTAAAATTCGGAACTGGTAATTTTCCTTCTCTTGTCACATGCAGCTCTGGTCTTGCACATAACTCTGGCAAATTCAACCTCGATTTCAAATTATATTTACTCTTTCCCTTCACATCCAAAAGAGTGTTCATGATATTCTCAAAAACATTCTTCTCTATGTGCATCACATCAAGGTTGTGCCTTAAGAGATGATTCTTCCAATATGGAAGTTCCCAAAATATGCTCTTCTTATGCTAATTATGAGATGCCGTATGCCCGTCTGGCATGTTAGGTGGAGTGTGCCAATTTCCTCCAACTTTACATGTCTCCTTAGCACCGTAATAATCAATATGCTCTAACAAAGATGCTCCTGGCTGCATTACTTGGGGAGGAACATGCACTACCTTGTTTTTCCTAAACAATTTCTTGTTCTTACGATATGTATGATGCGGCGGAAGAAACCTACGGTGACAATCAAACCAACATGACTTCCTCCCATTTTTCAGCTGAAAAGCATCTGTCCTATCCATACAATATGGACATGATAATCTTCCATGTGTGGTCCAACCCGATAACATTCCATATGCGGGGAAGTCACTAATGGTCCACATAAGCACTGCACGCATATTAAAGTTCTGTTGCTGCGAGTAATCCCATGTCTGCACGCCATGATGCGACAACATCTTCAGCTCATGGATCAAAGGTTGCAAAAAAACATCAAGTGCTCGCTTTGGATGTTTTGGACCAGGCACTAGAATACTCAAGAACAAAAATTCTCTTTGCATGCACATCTCCGGAGGGAGGTTGTATGGCGTCAAGATGACA
>NW_013617448.1:39481-40028 GCF_000695525.1 Brassica oleracea var. oleracea | reverse complement strand
CATGCACTTCTCATTTAGATTATGATCACTTTTAATAGTCATCATCCTAGATGCTAGTGATAATCTAGAAAGCCCTTCTCTACATCCTTCGTAGATGGGTTCATTGGCAGCGTCTAACATATTATAAAATCGTTGTGCGTCTATGTTAGGTTCTTCCCTACTACTATCAGGAATAGCAGCTTCATGCAATGCATCTGTAACCATATCATGATACCTATTTCCCTGTTGCTCATACCCATCCCCCGCATTGTTTCCAAACATATTTTGCTCATACCCATCCCCCGCATTATTTCCAAACATATTTTGCTCATACCCATCACCCGCATTATTTTCAAACATATTTGGCTCACAAGGAACATAATCTGCATTATAATTTGGCAGTTCAAATCCCTGACCCGTACTACTACTTGATGCACCTTCTCCATGCAAAAACCATATGTAGTAATTTGGTCTAAATCCTCTATTATATAAATGCCTCTTCACAGTATCTATTTCTAAATATGGCTCGTTCCTGCATTTTCTACAGGGACAAAAGATTTTACCATGA
>NW_013617448.1:26559-39308 GCF_000695525.1 Brassica oleracea var. oleracea | reverse complement strand
ACACACGGCAAATATATTTATCTCAACTTTTTTTTCTTTTTTCTTTCATTTTTTTCTTTTTCTTTCGTTTTTTTCTTTTTTCTTTAGTTTTTTTTCCAATGGTCGCTCATTTCTCACAGATGCTATATATAGACATCTGAAAAATATTTGCAAGACACTTGCAAGGGAATTACGACGGAAATTGCAACGGAATTACGATGCCTTTCCCCTTTGCAAGGGATTAGCGAGAGAGATTTGTCCCTTGCAAATATTAGTTACACTTAGAAAAAACGTGTATCACCAACCTATATGTTTTTTTTTTGCGAGATTAGTTACACGAAACAAAAAACGTGTTCACCAACCTATCTGTTTTTTTTGCGACGGAATTGCAACGAACATATATAATATTGCAATTCTCACGCAAATTCCTTGCAAATTTGTAACGGATTTGCGACGATAGCTTCTATCGCAAATTTGCGACGAGTTTGCGTGAGTTTGCGGAAAAGTCTCGGAAATTGGTTGCAATTTTGCGAGGAAACTATTTTGATGCAAATTTGCGAGCGTTTTGAGAGGAAAATTATTTTCGTCGCAATGCCCTTGCGGCTCCGTTGCGAATTTGCGAGGAAATTTTTCCCTTGCAAATTTCCCTTGCAACAGGCGTGCTTTCTTGTAGTGTAAGGAAGTGCATGTGTGTAGTAGTTAAGAGTAAAACTACTACAAGTATGTAAGTGTGTTGTTGTAAGAATGTAATCCAAGTCTAATAAGAAAAAGATTTGGAGAAAGAACGATGTAGACAATCAAAGTAATCTCTCTTCTCTCTACATGAACAAAGACAAACGTGGGAGAGAGAGTAAAGAGAGAGTGTGCTTGTGTTATGACATTGTAACACAAGTAGAGAAACAGAGTGAGTGAGTGAACAAAACAGAGAGTGTACAAGTGAGACCAAGAACAGAGTAAAAGAAAGAGCTGGCCATGCGTGAGTGAAGAGGCCAGGCCAAAGCAAAATCTCAACATATTTCCTATATCTACGGAAGGCTGAACCTCATTCGTTTCTTTCTTCTTGTCTCTGCATCATCATCACGTCTAGATTCGTCTCCTTCTTGAGTTTTCTCTACGTCGTCCTTTATATCCTCCTCAACCCCATCATTATCACCACCAACAACTTCATCATCTTCATCCTCAGCACGTCCAGATTCTTCTTTGTCCTCCAAAGTTGTACACCACAGGCTTTCACCTTCCAGTTCTTGTAAAAGGCTTTGAACTCGAACACAAGCTCGCTGAAAGGGGCTTCTTTGGCTTCAGGGAAATCCTGGTCTAGACCGAAATAATCTTCAGATGTATACAGAAAGTCGTCACATCCATATAGATAAGGCATGTGGCGCTCCTTTGATCGATATTGGAAAGTGCGGCCCTTCTTTTTACCCCTGAACCAACAAGATACACGCATCAATAACTTATCATCAAATAGATCACTGATGATTTTGGCCGCTCAAATTTGTTGACAAGACACCATTGTGTAATCAACTCATCGACCAAAAGGTTCGGTGTCAAGGATAAATGAGAGAAGACTTGGTTGCTTATGGGACATGTTCGTTCATGCTTCAGCCACTCTTTGATATATCTTTTCTCATAAGTATGAAAATGGAAAACAACAGAGCAAAATTAACACAAACACCAGAAGCTGTGTCTTGAGTCTTTGTATATCTATAACACGAAAGACACACACACTTGTATACATAATTCTCCATATTTTATATGAGCACACATAACAGTAAACGCATACAAACACATATATACACAATCATGGAGTTTCTTGGCAATGTTAAAGGAAGGGTGCATGCATATGTAAATGAATACATGGAAAGTTATATACTTGCAAATAGAAAGATTATAATGTGTGCACAAAAAAAAAACAAAAAAATTAGTAAAATTACTTTTTTTTTTTTTAAAAAAAGGGAAAGAAGTTTGAACCTGCTCAGAGGCTATGATGACGGGTTCGATCATGATCTTCTTGGAGAGTGTACATTTAAACTCTTTTGGCGCATCCACCTTTTTCGCGAGGGAGAAAGGATATCACACTCCCGTTCAACTTCTCTCAGACAGTTGATGACTCTATTAGCCTTGTCAATCGCTTTAAGACTCCATAACTTTCGCCAATCTATGCGAGATCTTTGCCTCCTCCTCCGTAGGACAAAATCTCTCTTAGTATCTTTTTAAACTCAGGCTTTAGGACCTGACTCGTTTCTACGCTACCATCCGCAAACGCAGCTTTTGCGGTTGGTAGCGGTTGGCAGCGTTTCAAAACAATCATACAAACCGCTACAAATCGCTTCAAACTAATTCGAATATCTTAAAATCAAAAGCTGGTTCCAGCTAGCGTTTGCGGTTTTGGGAGGATAGTTTTTTTTAAACCATATAAATACAAAAAATAAAAATATTCAATAAATTTTTTAAATTGAAATTATGAAATTAATATTATAAAATTTTCAAATAAAAATATTTTCTATAATTTTTAAAAATTTAAAACTATAACTTTTAAATATAATTTTCATATTTATTATAATATTATGATTTTTGATATTTTTATATTATAAAATGTAAATATTGTTAATTTATTATTTAACCGATGCTGTATTTGGTAGTTAACCACTCAGAAGTATCCCACAAACACACTAATTTCTAACCGCAGAACCAGTCGTACAAATCTATTAAAACCGCTAAAAACCACAACCACCCACATCTGCAAATTCTTCTGAACCAGTCAGACCATTAGATATCGGCGTCTGCGGTCGAATCAGCCAGAGAATTTATTCTTGGCGAGCTCGCAAATACATATAACTAAGGGTCTGACTGGTTTCCCCACTATCACCCGCAAACGCAGCTTTTGCGGTTGCTAGCGGTTGACAGCGTTTCGAAACAATCATACGAACCGCTATAAATCGCTTCAAACCGTTCCGAACTTCTTCAAATCAAAAGCTGGTTCCAGGTAGCGTTTGCGGTTGCGGGCGGTTGCGGGAGGATAATTTTTTTATTTTTTTTCAAAAACCATATAAATTCAAAAATAAAATTATTCAATAAAATTTTTAAATTGGAATTATAAAAATACTAAAATATATCTATTATATTTTAATTAATATTATAAAATTTTAAAATAAAATTTTTTTCTATAATATTAAAATTTTATTATAATATTATGATTTTTGATATTTTTATAATTATATAAAATGTAAATATTGTTAATTTATTATTTAACTGCTGATGCGTATTTGGTAGTTAACCAGTCATAAGTATCCCGCAAAAGCACCAATTGCTAACCGCAGAACCAGTCGTACAAATCTCTTAAAATCGCTAGAAATCGCAATTCCCCACATCCGTAAATTCCCGTAACCGCAACCGATGCGTTTGAACCAGTCGGACCCTAAGAAAGAGAAGTAAAAAAGCCCTAGAAACTCGAGAATTGGGGAAGTCTCTGTTTGCAGTAGAGGGAGAAAGAGAGAAGCAAAGAAACGATCTTTTATCAGTTAGCTTTTCAGTTATGTGTTTTTTTTTCATTATTTTTCTTATAAATCACTTTTGTATTCATTACGTACGCCACCTGTGTATATAGCCTGCGAATTCATCTATTCATATTTTAAAGCGAATTAAATTACATCTATTAGATTCTTGTGGTGGTTTAGAAAAAGAACCAGATTTTGTCATTAAATTATTTCTTTTGGTTAAAGCAAATTCTTCAATGTAGTACTATTAAATAAAGTATACTAATGGTCAAATTAACAATTCTCTGGACAAACAATTCACTGTATTCACTTCACTATTCACCAACATTCCACCACCTCTTTAGTCACATTTTCATTCTCACAAAACCTATACAACTTTTCTTTCATTCTATTCACAATCAAAATTGGATCAGTAAATATGTATCAAAAACAACTATTTTATGTATCAAAAAGACCTTATTTTGGTTGTTCCTTCATACCCTTCATGTCTCTTCAACAAGTACCGAGTCCTTGAGCCACTTTAAAATCGTTTCAGCTCTTGTCGCTACAAAGCCTGTTCCTTGCGTTGCAAGCTTCGTAAATATCCCGTATTTATTCTCCTCTTCCTCTACCACTTACAACTTACACTTAACACCTACTACTTTCTCTGCTTCTGTCACCCGTTCTTCTCAAGCAGCACATGCAAAGAGCGACCTCACAAGTCTTTGAGAAAAAAAGAAGAGAAACAAAGCATACACGATCATACACATGTATCTATACATTAAATACGCATTAAAACATATACAACCATTGAGTTTCTAGCATAGTCAAACCAAAAGTGTGTTTCTTTACGTCTGTGGTTGGATTATTGCATATAGTCAAACCAAAACTGTGTTTCACTCAACGTCCGTGGTTGGACTATTGCGTCCTCCAAAGGTATTCATTTAGCTTCGGGGTTTTGAGTTCATACTTGCGTCTCTGATGAATTACATGAAGTGTGGATTATTGTATTTTGTTCGTATCAGTTAGGCCTTTTTGGAAGGAGGCAAGGCTAAACATTACTTAGACCCCCAACATAAGTTGGAGAGATCTATTGGTAAGGACTTCTAGCCAAAGTTGACATGTAAAGCATTTTAACCGACTCATATACGTTCCTAATATCCCCACAGAGACTGGTTCTGAGTCGAGGCAATGCTGATTCTTGCTCTTCTTTTTTGTTCATCATTCACAGAGAGGACCTCAGAAAAAACCTTAAGAGCTAGGGGAAGATAGTCAGCAAGCTTAGTTTTTTCAGTAGGGAGCCTGATACAACCATCTGGCGCAAAGATTTGTCGAAATGCAGATTGGCAAAAAAAAAAAGAATGAAGAGATTCAGTTGAAGATGGAAAACCCAACTAGTAAATGAGCTTGATCCCATTAGCTTTCAATAGCTGTTTTTATTTAGTGGTCACGATGAGCCTACTTCCAGAACCAAACCACTGAGATTGCTTCACCAAGGCATCAAGTTGTTCTATTTTATCAACAATCATGAACAACAAGAACCAAACCTACAATCATGCATCTTCATGTGCTTAACTTGAGACAGAAATTGTTCTTACAAACTCAACTTTGCTATTACTGTTAAAGTCCAATTATTTTCATGAAACCTTAATAAACCCCAGATTGATTGTACCTGGGTGTTTAGATTGAGCTTCTCTTCTTGGAAATTACATCGCACAGAACTACAAAATATATGACAACATGACAGTGTCATATACCTACGGAAGGCTGAACCTCACTCGTTTCGTGCTCCTTGTCTCTCCATCATCACCACGTCTAGATTTTTCTCCTTCTTGATTTTTATCTACATCGACCTTTATATCCTCCTGAACCCCATCATTATCACCTTCACCAACTTCATCGTCCTCCAAAAGTTGTACACCACAGGCTTTCACCTCCCATTTTTTATAAAAGACTTTGAACTCAAACACAAGCTTGCTGAAAGTGGCTTCTTCGGCTGCTTCAGGGAGATCCTGGTCTAGACAGATATAATCTTCAAATGTATACAGAAAGTCGTCAGATCCATATAGATAAGGAATGTCGCGCATGTATGATCCATATTGGACAGTGAGGCCATTCTGTTTACTCCTGAACCAACAAGATACACGCATCAATAACTTCTCATCCTCGACATAATCATCATCAAAGAGATAACCGAGGCGCCAGGAAACATCCTCGAGATAATTAATAATGCGTCTTGAGAGCAAGATACAAGCTTTGAATCTAAGGGATGGAGGAAGAGGTTGTGGAGTCTGATTGATCGTTAGGGAATGTGAAGTAGCTTGGTAAGTGAAGTGTGCAGGCACTTCTTCAACCAGTACGAGCGTTGATTCACCATCATCATCACTGTCATCTTCGTCAACAACACCATCACTGTTATATACGTCAACATCATCAGGGACCAGAAGTCGTACACCGCAGCCTTTCACCTTCCAACTTTTACCATGGCATATGAACTCAAACACAAGCTCGCTCAAAGTGGCGTCTTCCGCTTCAGGGCAATCCTGGTTTAGACAGAAAGAATCTTCAAATATATACAGATGGTCTGCATATCCTTTATATTTACACGGCATATGGTGCTGATTTGATCCATATTGGACAGTGAAGCCATTGTGTTTACCCATGACGTGACAAGACACACCACCCATCAGTAGAATGTCATCCCTGAATTTTGACAGCAAGATGCAAGCTTTGAATCTCAAGGATGAAGGAAGAGGTCTTGGAGTCAGATTGATCGTTAGGGAACCTGAAGCAGCTTGGTGAGGGAAGTGTGCAGGCACTTCTTTACCCGGTAAGAGCGCATATTTGCAGTCTGATGTGTAGATGAGTTCTTTGGCGTTTTGATTCAGGCTGACGCAGCCAGCAAAGTTTAGGAAACTATTTGAACTTTGAAAAGAAGAGTCTATGCTCTTCAAGTGATAACGGTATTCTGCATCTATACAGAGAAGGGAGTTTGGAAGCGGTCCAAGTGCTTCGAGCAGTGTGCAATCTCTGACGTCAAGCTTAATGGGTCCTGAGAGACGTCTGATGCAATCTGGAGTAGTCTTGAGACCATAACTCCCTAAACATAATGATAGCGCCTTCTTCGTGGTGGGTAGACATCTCGGTAAAATGTAGTGAACTTTGAAGTCTGATATTAGTGTCCAACTGCGCTTTGGGCCAGGGCCCTCCCACTCGATTACTGCTTCAGATACATGTTTAAGTTTCCCAAAATCCGAGGTATCATGCTCACGTTCGTCCTTCTTTCCCAGACCAAGAAACTCGAGATTCTCCAACTTAGAAATATTCGGAGATATCTTTTTCAGGTTCTTGCATCCATACATAATTAGTTTACGCAGATGAGACAGATTCTCGATCCATGGAGGAATTTCCTCTATACTTGTCTTGGACAACACCAACTCTTCAATGCTGTCAGGAACATTTGGGAACTCCTCGAGGTTTATACACCCAGACATATCCAATTTATTAAAACAAGACCAATTAGATCTGATTGATGATGGCACTTCCCATATCAGAGTCCAGCTCAGATCGAGTATATTCAACCTCGAGCAACTACTGAGTTTTTCCAGTTCTTTCAAACCCGTGCTCGTGAGATCCAATTCCTGGAGATTGATTAACCTACCCATAGAAGAGGGGAGCTCCTTCAAAAGAAAGCAATCGCTAAGTTTACACCTTTTAAGCTTAGTGGCATTGCCGATAGTGCTTGTGAGCTCTAACAAACTTTCGCAGCCATGAAGATCTAGTTCCTCGAGACTCGTTGCATTTGAGAGATCTGGAATCTCTTTCAGATACCAAGAATTACTCAAAACCATCCGCTTGAGGCGTTGGAGAGGCTATACCAAAAAAGAGATAAGCTTTAGAGAAATGACTAATCATATGCTTTACAAGTTATACAATACAAAAAAAAAAAAGTGATGACTATTTTTACCTTGATTTCATCCCAAAGCTTCTCAAGTTTGGTTTCTGTCATGGTAAGTTCGACAAGAAACTTGCAAGAGAACTTGGAAGGCAAAAATGTCAATGGACATCTGCGCCACTCTATAAGTCTGAGTTTGTTGGGAAGACAGCTGAGGCCTTCGGATATTACGTTATCAGAGTCGAGTATTAGAAACAGGAGATTCTTCATCTCTTGAAAGGCACTTTTACTTATTTGGATATCCTCTTTCCATGACGACGTGAACGTATCTAGCTTTATGCCTAGAATTTTTCCAGTACCCTACAATAGATTGTTCAAAAGGAAGTAAATCTCAGCTAAAGAAAACCAAGGAGCTGTAAACAAAGAACTTACAGTATCTTCATCACCAAGTACATCGGAAATTTCCTTGGTATCCCACATGAACTGCCGCTTTCCAGGGTCCTTCAAAGACTCTTTCTTGACAATATCTCTACCCAGTTGTTGCAGTAATGTGTGCATATTTACGTATCCGTCTTCAGTGTATATGAGACTTTTCTGCTCTAAGTTAAAAAGCCCGTGGTCGACTTGTAAACCACAATCTTCAAGACAACGTTTAACGCGATCAACCTCGAAACCGACAAAGAAACATGCCATATACAGAAAAAGAGCTCTGTCTTTATCATCACTTAAGCCGTTGTAGCCAAACATTAGAACTGATTCAATTCCTTTGTCAAGGCTAGACCTGAGCCTTGGTAGAGCATTTTCCCACTCGTCCCTGGACTTTCCTCGTAGATATGATCCCAAGACTCTCAGGCCTAGAGGAAGACAACCAGCAAGTTCAGTAACTTCCCGAGCAAGCTTGTAAAAATCATACAGATAATTCAACTGAAATTTATAATAGTCGGAGCCAGGGAGAGAAGACATCTCAATACTTCCTCCGCTATCAAGAGATAATTGGTTGCGCAAAGCGCTGGCAGTTCTCGTCTCAGGACCATAATCTAGAGACTTTTGATCCAAAGCATATTGGCAGAAGATCTCAAATGCCTCCGAGCCAGGGAAAGAAGACATCTCAATACTTCCTCTGATATCAAGAGAGAATTGGTTGTGCAAAGTGCTGGCAGTTCTTGTCTCAGGACCATAATCTAGAGACTTTTGACCGAAAGCATATTGGCATAAGATCTGAATTGCCTCAACTTGATTTGGAAGTTTCATATGGTAAATACATTTGATGTCTTGGGCCTTGAGAAGGTTTCTATCTTCGGTTGTAATGATAATAATACTTCCGGGACCAAACCAATCAGGCTTGTTTGCCACTGCCTCTAGTTTGAACAAGCAATCCATTTCATCAAGAACAATCAACACTTTTTTGTCTCCCAGCTTTTGTTTAGCCACTCCCAAGTGATCAACCTTAATATCCTTTTGGTCGAAAATCCGAGACAGTAACTCTTTCTGATAAGCCAACTGACATTTGTAATAATCGGAGCCACCAAGAGAAGGCATCTCATTACCTCCTCTGATATCCTCAATAAACGTGCTGAACTCAAAATCAAGAGACAACCGGTTGTACAAAGCTCTAGCAGTGCTTGTCTTACCAATCCCAGTGGGACCCGCGATTCCTATGATCTTAACGTCATCATCTGATTGTAGGCTCAACAAGTACTTTATCTCCGCGATACGTTTTTCCATGCCAACAAAGTCATCAAAATCTTTTGATGGTGTAAACACCAACACTTTCATAACATCTCCGGCAATTTTGTCGATCATCTTAGCTTCGTTGGCCCTAACAAAAACAGAGGCGATCCATTATAAAGCAGTCATCAGTAAAAGTAGATGCTAGTTACAAGATCATACAATGAGTATAAACTATTACAAGAGAGGAGTAATATTTGTCATAATACCATATTATATGACTGTAATGAGAGCTCTCCATTAACTCCTGTCCTATCTATGCGTTCAAAATAGAATTATAATTAAAAAAAAACTCCTATCTATATGCTTTTCTATAACTCCTACCTAAGTATCTACAGATAAATACGCAAACTGGAGATGAAAGTCAACGTACCAGTTGAGAGAGTGATAGCCAGCGATACTGGCGACTGCGTTCAAAGCCTTCTTCCATGCCTCCTTCACACCTTCTGTTCTTCCCACACAGGTTTTGTTAAAGGCCTCTCCGAAAGCTCCGGTCTGGTTTCTAACATCAGATGGATCTACTCCGTAGAAAATAGTTATCACTGTTTGTTGCTCCCTTTCTCTGCACTTCATGATTTCCACCAACTCATCCAAACACCAGCTTGAGGAAGCGTAGTTACGGGATAGCAAGACAATAGCTACCCTTGATTCTCTGATCGCTTTTTTGAGCTCGGGACCGATAGGTTTGCCTCGCTCAATGTCATTATCAATGAAAGGCCTGATTCCTTTGCTTTCAAGCTCTTTCAGAAGGTGACTTAGAAATTTTTTTGCGCACGTCTCCTCCACAGAAGCTCGGGAAGACATTATGCGTCCAAGTGAGAGAAGAAGAAGAAGAAGCCATGAATAGAGAGAGCACGCAAGAAACTGAAGAACGGGATCACAATGATTTTTCAGCATAAAGAGAAATAACAAGCAAAACCCCAAACAAAAGAATACAAAGACGAGTAAACAGATCTGAAGAGACGAGTACTAGGAAGAATGGCTCAAGAATCATGGAAGATTCAACGAAGCTGACTTTATTAAATTTTGTAATCCTTCAACTTCCCATTTATTATAAATTGCTCCTCCCGTCTTTTCTTATTGCATAACTAGCTTTGCCCTCTTTTAGAAAGGAACAAGCTTTGAATTAGCTCAAGTCTGAATCTAAATGGGTATATTCCAATTAAGTTACTTATTTAGATTCAAATTCAATTTCTATTTTCAAATGTTCTAATTAATATTTTTACAGATTTTTTGAATTTTCAATTTTTGGGATACCCATTTAGATTCAGATAATATCCATAACTTGAAATGCAAACTACAAAATCCATTCATAATTTTTCTGCCAAATCAAATTGGATATTCGAAATTTCTTGGTTCAGACATCTGGTTTTCCTAGTTTTAAACCGAATCGATAGCTCTCGAGGATCCCCAACAGGAAAGCTCATAACGTTCTTGCACGCGAAGAAAACTGGTTTCTTGATATGTTCCTGCTTGAGATACCAGAAGAGATGCTTCTTAGTTTCATCAATAGTTTACAGAGCCGGGACACAAAAGTAGCTACTTCCCTTAACACAAGATGATGGCAAGTGCACTCTCAAGCTCGCAAAACAAATTGTTAGTGAGTGAAACGAGAGATGATAGCTAATTTGGTTAAGATAGATTAGGTTTGACAAACCACAAGAGAGGAGAGGTACATGGGAGACAAAATCTTTGATAAATTAGAGATTAGATGCACTTGGCGTTTAACAAATATTAGTTAAGAACATAGAGCTCACTGTAAGCTCAAGATTGTGAGCGTGTTCGAGCTGAGCTAAGAGTGTGTTACACAGTACGGTGATTGTGTAACACAGTATGGCGAGTTTGTTACGAGTGATGACGTGTCACAAACTTATGGAAATAGAAGATATTGCTTGGACGTGAAGCAAAGAAGATCTTCTAGTTTGCAAGATTTTAGGAAATATAATATTGTCTTTTTCGTGTCTACTTAATGAGACCATCTAAGAGAGTTTTAGGTTAAACATTAAGAGAGAAAAAGCTAGAACAAGAGGTTTGTTCTTGTCGGCTACAGAGATCAAGTAACAAGTGTTTAGCTTGGGTCTCTGTGATTTAGAGATTAGAAACTGGTCTGTCGCTAGTCGTGTGTGACTGAGCATAAATCAGATTAAACAGATCTAGGGGATTGTTTAAAAGGTTTCTAATTTACAAGAAAGTGTTCTTGAAATCTCTTGTGTGTGAGTTATAATTTGGGTGTCTCTGAACTTTCATTTGGTATCAGAGCAGGAAGCCTCTGTGGTATCAAGTACTACTTACAGGTTGAGATCCTGCGGATTTCATGGACACCATGAAAGAACTCCTACACACTCACAAGCTTATTATGCTTGACAGTACCAACTTCGGTCACTGGAAGGTGAGGATGCAACACATCATCAGAGGAGTTGATGAAGATGCTTGGACGTCTGTAGAAGATGGTTGGAGTGCGCCTACTGTCATCATGGAAGATAAGACTGTCGGTCCAAAACCTAAAGATCAGTGGACTGATGGTGAGAAGAAAGCATCAAAATTCAATTCCAAAGCCTTGACTGTCATATTCTCATCAGTGGACGTTGAGCAATTCAAGATCATACAAGGATGTGAATCTGCCAAGCAAGCATGGGATACACTCATTAATCACTTTGAGGGAAACACTAGTGTGAGAAGAACTCGTCTTGATCATCTTGCCTCCAAGTTTGAAAACCTGAGAATGAGTGACGATGAGCCAATTGATGGATTCATATGCAAGATCAGTGAACTGGCAAGTGAAGCGTCTGTCCTTGGAAAGAAGTATGAAGAAAAGGATCTGGTAAAGAAACTGCTAAGGTGCTTACCTCCACGGTTTGAAGCTTATAAAGCTGTACTTACACTGGCTGTAGACACAGATGAGATGAAGTTTGATCAACTCTCTGGCATTTTGAAAGTGCATGATCTTGAGAAAAACGACCGACAATCTACTAATCAGAAGAGCATTGCTTTCACAGCCGAGTCTAAGGATGATGGTCGAGTTACTAAGATTGAAGAAAACCTGAGTCTAATGGCACGAAACTTCAACAAGTTTGTCAAGCGTATGGAGAAAGGTGGTGGTAGATTCAATGGACACTACCAAAAGGATGATTATGAAAGGAGTAGCTCTCAGCACTCAAAGCATCTCTTCAGCTCAAACAGGATAAAGGAGGAATCATTCAGATCAAGAGCGATCATGGCGGTGAGTTTCAGAATGAGCAGTTTGACAAGTTCTGTCACAGTCAAGGTATCCGTCATCAGTATGCCGCTCCAAGAACTCCTCAACAAAATGGGGTTGTGGAAAGAAAGAATAGAACATTGCAAGAAATGGCTAGAGCAATGCTGTGTGGAAACAGTGTTCCATCTGGGTTCTGGGCGGAAGCAATCAACACTGCGTGCTATGTGATAAATTGGGTCTCTGTCAAGCCAAAGACCAAGACTACTCCCTATGAAATTCTCAAAGGTAAAACACCGAACCTGAGTCACATGCATGTGTTTGGATGCTTGTGCTACATTCTGAATGACAAAGAACATCTGGGAAAGTTTGAAGCAAGAAGTGACGTTGGGATGTTTCTGGGATACTCACTGAACAGTTCAGACTACCGTGTGTTTAATCAGTGTACAAAGTTTGTAGGCGACAATGTTAACGTAGT
>NW_013617448.1:24125-25416 GCF_000695525.1 Brassica oleracea var. oleracea | reverse complement strand
TCGTCCTGATCTATGCCTCAGTGTGGGGATTTGTGCTCGCTATCAAGCTAAACCAAAAGAGTCTCACATGAATGCAGTAAAGCGTATTATCAAATACGTGAAAGGCACCCTTGACTTTGGTCTTCATTATACATTTGAGACTAATGTGAATCTTGCAGGTTTTTGTGATGCTGATTGGGCAGGTTGCTTAGATGACAGACACAGCACATCGGGTGGTTGCTTTTTCTTGGGAAACAACATGGTCTCATGGCATAGCAAGAAACAAAACTGTGTCTCTCTATCCACAGCAGAAGCTGAATACATTGCACTAGGAAGTTGTTGCACGCAGCTCCTTTGGATGCGACAAATGCTTGTCGATTACGGTATCACCTCTGCTCCTATGCTTCTTCATTGTGATAACATGAGTGCTATAAATCTGTCTAAAAATCCAGTTCAGCATTCACGTACTAAGCACGTGGATATCAGACATCACTTTGTGCGAGAGTTAGTGGAAATGAGGATTGTGATATTAGAGCATGTCCCAACTGAGAAACAACTTGCAGATCTCTTTACCAAACCATTGGATCACAACACCTTTCTGGGTCTTAGAAAGGCGTTGGGAATCATGGAACTCTGATTAAGACCTGGAGAAGGGGGAAGAGTCACTGTAAAAAGAAGAGTCGATGGACTCCGTACGTCGATGCTACTCCCCCACTAACACCTTGAGTCAACAAGTTCCGCTGTGTAAGTTTGTTTATCTGACTCTGGTTAACTCTCTCTTCTGATTCACTGGTGAAGGGCACTCACCTTGAACTGAGATGCTACCCCATTTCACATTTGAGGTATTGATCACTGCCTGGATTGAATGAGGAAACACATAAGAGGGTGAGTGTTACATAAGGATAAACGTGTGTCACACGAAAAGGTCAAGAAATAAGACTCGTGTGCAGCCTCATGAAAGAGATGTGTTACTCAACAAAGAAATCAATCGTGAACAAGGCCTGGAATGATAGATACTCATGATGGAGCTGGGTGTTACCCCACTTTGCCTCTAATCTTGATCACTGTCTTGACTAGGCAGGCATGTTACCAATCTCTTGGGATAAATGTTTCGGAGCAGGGTGTCACTCCACTTTGTCTCTGGATTCCATCTCTTTCCTAACAATGGAGTTGTGTATTCATTGCTTGTAAACTGATGATACGTGGTTGTATGTGAAGATGGAGAGACAGACGCACAAGATACCTAACATGTGTATCCAGACTGTACAGAAGAGTGTGAAAAACAGAGTTGGGGTTAACTGAATGAACACAG
>NW_013617448.1:17685-21668 GCF_000695525.1 Brassica oleracea var. oleracea | reverse complement strand
AATCTAAGAGAGTTTTAGGTTAAGCATTAAGAGAGAAAAAGCTAGAACAAGAGGTTTGTTCTTGTCGGCTACAGAGATCAAGTAACAAGTGTTTAGCTTGGGTCTCTGTGATTTAGAGATTAGAAACTGGTCTGTCGCTAGTCGTGTGTGACTGAGCATAAATCAGATTAAACAGATCTAGAGGATTGTTTAAAAGGTTTCTAATTTACAAGAAAGTGTTCTTAAAATCTCTTGTGTGTGAGTTATAATTTGGGTGTCTCTGAACTTTCACTCACTGCTCTGTTACATATGGCGTGCTTACACATAAAACAACATCAACAAAAGCTTGGTAATCATGTAAGCTTACATCACAGAGCTTGAGACCACAAGCTATCAATTGATTCTACTAGACAGCGACGCTCTCTAAAGCTATATCAATCAAGCCACAACCTTATCTTAAACTCAAGAACAAGCCACGACATTATCCAACTATGCAAAATGCCATATGTCTCAGAAAAAAAAAACAAGGAGTAATAAATATTAAAGCTTTCTGATAGCAAACAGATATGGCAAAGCACAAGTTCTTGCACAAATATCCAAAATAAGCATAAGAACCGAAAATGATAATCTAAAAGTCTCACAACTCCATCATACTCATCACCCCCAAGAAAAAAAAAAAACTTGCAACGACCGAAACAAAAACAAACAAGCTCTTAACGGTAACTCTTCTAGAAACGAGAACTAGCACCACGACCACCAAACTTCTTAGGCTCGCACCTCCTCGGATCCGCCACAAACAGTGTCCTGTCATAACGAATAAGGATATCCTTCACCTCCTTCTTCGACTGCTCATCAACGTAATTCTGGTAGAAAGCAACGAGGGCCTTGGCGATACTCTGACGGATGGCGTATACCTGGGATGTGTGTCCACACACCTGCGAAACGGTGTTTTCCGAGGAGGAGGACTGGCTCGAAGATCTTGAATCGGAGATGAAATAATTTGAACACTTTTCAGTTGATACCATATACGGGGTTTGTGTTTGTGAATGTTAATGTCCGTCAACGTCCGCTGTAACTATGTTTCGAGCTGAAGCAACGGAACGTGTGAGTTTGAGGTAATCGAGATATATCATAGATGGCTGTTGTCAACATCCATGGGATTTTTTTCACTCAAGTATTGCATTTTTCGTATCAGTAGGCCTTTTCGGAGTGGCCCCCAATATGTGTAGGAGAGAGTTAGGACTTCTAGCCAAAGTTGACATCAAATCCAGCGCTTGCAAGCAACTGCTTTACTTAATCACCACTGAATGAACACGCAATGTGAAGGTATATGGGACTTATCATTCTCATGTAAACCATCGTAACCAACTCGTAATATTCCTTATATCCTCACTAAGACTGGTTCTGAGTCAAGGCAATGCTGATTCTTGCTCTTCTTTGTTCATCCTGTTGACACTAAAGACAAGATGACTGAGGTTTGGAGAATCAAAGAGAAGACTGGATCAGAAACAGAACATGTTTCTGAGACAGAGAAACAAAGAGATTCAGTCACTCAAACAGTGGGCCTTGAGTTGGAGAAGATGCCAAAAGCTGAGACAAGCTTTACCAAGAATGAGATGGGGCCACAAGACATAAGTGCAAAGCCCATACAGATGAATAAACAAGCAACGGTCATATTAAATCTTCAAGACAAAAGAGAAGTAAAAGACAAAGGAAGTGGTCCTGAGTTGTACGGATTGCGAGAGCCAATAATGTTGAAGAACCAGCTACTAGAATCCAATGCAGAGACAAAGACCTAATTGACAGCAAGGCATTCATCTAGGGCTTTCACACTTATGTATAAATATCTCTCTTACAACAATGTTAAAATGAGAGAATTATAAAGAGTTTATTTCTGGAGAATGAAAAACATGAAGAACATGAGAGAAAGGAAAAATATGAGAGAGATGTAGATTTCAAAATGTAAGAGAGAGAAGGAGAGAATAGTTTCCTTGATTTTAATTGTAGATCTGGATACAACTATTTAAAGGCAAGTTGCCTCAGTACACAATACAATAAAATATTTATTGTTTTAAAATATCTTCAATGGTCTTCTTCTCTCTTTTTCTTCTGTCCAATAAATACTCGAGCTTATAAAACCTTATAAAGCCTTATAAAACCTTATAAGTCTATAGCTTAATTCTCAAGTCTGACAGCTTACTTCTGCTTTATGTCAACACTCCCCCTCAAGCTTGACCATATGGAACAAGTCAAGCTTGGAAGCCATGAAGTATTCCCTCATTAAAACCTCAACTAGGTAAAACCGTTTGGGAGAAAACCCAAGTCAAGGAAAAAGAGTAGAACACTTCATGAAAGAGATATCAATGACATGAGAGGTCTATGAGTCCCAATTTTGGATGAATGAACTCACAAACTTTAGTGATTGCTGCCTTGGTGAAGATATCAGCTAACTGATCTTCACTTCTAGTATAGCAGGGTAAAATAATCTTCTGCTCCACAGCTTGTCTCACCTTGTGACAGTCAACTTCAATGTGTTTAGTCCTTTCATGGAATACTGAGTTTGAGGCTATGTGGATAGCTGTCTGGTTATCACAATGCATTATGATTGGTGTTGTTGCTTTTATGCCCAAGTCTCTTAGCAGTTTCCTGATCCAAATAAGTTCACTGGTTAGCTTCCTCATTGCCCTATACTCTGCCTCTGCACTTGAACATGATACCACCTTTTGCTTCTTGCTCTTCCATGTGACTAGGTTGCCCCCAATGAAAGTACAATAGCCTGTTGTTGACCTCCTGTCTACTCTATCACCAGCCCAATCAGCATCACAATATCCCACTATCTCTGTACTCTTATTGCAACCCATCCAAACACCTTGACCAGGAGCCTCTCTTAGATATCTCATGATCCTTTCCACCATATTCCAATGATGAACCTTTGGTGCTTGCATATGTTGACTGGCTTGATTCACAGCAAAACAGATGTCTGGTCTTGTATGGTGAGATAGATTAGCTTCCCAACCATCCTTCTATAGAGCTTGAAGTCGCCAAATGGAGTATCCTCAAACTCCCTCTCACGTAAGACCTTGTAGCCTTCTTCAAGTGGTGTCTTAGCTACTCTTGCTCCAAGTTCACCTGCCTCTTTTAAAAGGTCAAATGTGTACTTTCTTTGAGATAAGAAAAGCCCATGTTTAGCTATCCCTAGAAAGTACTTTAGTTCACCCAAATCTTTAATATCAAAGGTAGACTTAAGAAAAACTTTAGTAGAGATGATACCTTCCTTGTCACTTCCTGTGATGATGATATCATCTATATAGATCAGAATCACCACAATTCCTTGCTTACTTGTGAGGGTAAAGAGTGTGTGATCAGCTTCTGACTTTACAAACCCTTTTCCATTGAGGGTTGTACCCATCTTGTGATACCAGGCTCTTGGAGACTGTTTTAATCCATAGATTGCTTTCTTCAACCTTAAAACATTTCCTGGCTTGACCATCATGTAGACTTCATCCTCCAATTCTCCTTGAAGAAAGACATTCTTCACATCCATCTGCCATAAATCCCACTCAAGATTGACAGCAAGAGATAAGAGAATCCTTATAGTGTGAAGCTTGGCCACTGGTGCAAAAGTGTCTAGATAATCTTCACCATATACTTGAGTATATCCCCTTGCAACGAGTCTTGTCTTCTTTCTTTCTGGTTTTCCATTGGCTCCATACTTGATAGTGTAGAGAAGCCGGCTTGTTACTGCCTTCTTTTCTTTTGGAAGTTCAGTCTCAAACCATGTATCATTCTTGATCATGGCTCCCATATCATCTCCAACAGATTCTCTCCACTCATTGTGTTGCATAGCTTCTTCATATGTTCTTGGAATGTATTCCTGATCCAATTCACTGATGAAGACTTGATGATCTTCTGGATATTGAGCAAGAGAGCATACTGCACTTATTGGGTGAGCTACATCTTCAGCATTGAAGTAAACTTTTGTATTGATCCATTGTGATGGTTTC
>NW_013617448.1:16736-17535 GCF_000695525.1 Brassica oleracea var. oleracea | reverse complement strand
ATTCTGATGGCATCTCATCTTGATCATGAGCTATTGAGTTCTCTTCAGGTTGAGCTTGTGTAGACTGCTCAACATTTCTATTGCCCCTCTCATGATCAGGATGAGTACTCTCAACACTATCAGCTGCAGTAGATGGTACATTTTCAGGGACAGGTTCCGCCCTTGGTAAAGAGGGCATACTGATTCCCAGGCTCTCCATTACTCTCCTAAGGTTGTTTGCTCTATATGAGGCTGATTGAGAAAGAACTTTGAGCTCTTCCCAACTCTTTCCATCATAATAGCCTCTAGATTCTACAAACTTCACATCCCTTGAGACAAGAACCCTTCTTGACTCTGGATCATAGCACTTATACCCCTTCTGAGTTGGAGAGTAACCAATGAACATAGCTTTTGAGCTTTTAGCGTCAAACTTGTTCCTCAGCTCCCCAGGTATCATCACAAAACAGAGACATCCAAACACAGGCAAGTGGTCCAAAGATGGTTTGGTGTTGTTTAGGACCTCAAAAGGAGACATGTCGTTAAGGACTTTAGTTGGAGTTCTATTGATCAGATAAGTAGCAGACATCATAGCATCACTCCAGAATCTTTTTGGAACATTGGTGTAGAACATCATTGATCTTGCTACCTCCATCAAATGTCTGTTCTTCCTCTCGGCAACTCCATTATGTTTAGGAGTGTAAGGACAGCTTGTCTGGTGAGTAATCCCACGTTGAGCAAGATATTGCTTAAATGCATGACTTGTATACTCTCCACCATTATCTGACCTTAGAATTTTCATCTTGGCATTGAAATGGTTGCA
>NW_013617448.1:16458-16641 GCF_000695525.1 Brassica oleracea var. oleracea | reverse complement strand
TCTCTCTGGACACACATGGAGCAGTCCATACATCAGAGTGAACTAGGTCAAAACATCTTTCATAGATGGTGCTAGACTGTGGGAAGACTGTTCTACAATGCTTCCCCAATATGCAAGCTTCACAATCATCATTCTTGAAGGCCACACCTGGAAGCATCAAGTTTAGGGCTCTTGTATGAGGAT
>NW_013617448.1:1924-16362 GCF_000695525.1 Brassica oleracea var. oleracea | reverse complement strand
AGTTCATTGTGAACGTGCCCCTTTCCAATCACTCGGCCTGTCTTTAAGTCTTGAAATTCAACCTCATCTGGTCTGAAGACAACCTGACAACTCAGATCAACAGTAGCCTTTCTCACAGATAGCAAGTTTGATGTAAAATGAGGCATATACAAGGCAGTAGATTCCCTATCAAACAACCTTCAGGTTCCCTATCCATTCAATCTTAATCTTATCACCATTTGCTATTTGAACATTCCCTGAGGCAGGCTGGACATCACTAATCAAGTTCCTATAACTAATCATGTGATGGCTTGCTCCTGAATCTATAATGATAGGTTTAGGGTCAAGAGAGTGTGTACCAGCCTTCTTTGATGAGATAAATGCTAGGATAAGGGAATGTAGGTCACTCAAGGTTGCTGGACCATCAGTGTTGGCTGCACTATCAGTACTTCTCCATGTTCCTTCTTCATTTGAACCACCAATGACAGATGAATACATGGTTCGACCTTGAATCGATGGATGTTCAAACTCCTTGATTACATTCCTGGCTTGATTCAAGTCACTTCTTCTTGGCATATTACGCTTCTTATGTTGTTCCTTAGCCTTCTTGTACTCTGGAAACAACACCAACCCAGCCTTGGACCCAAACTCTTTCAAGCCCAACTCCAATAATATCCACTCTCGCTCACCCTGTAGCCCAACCAGATCAATCTCAAGCCCAAAACCTTGTCACCACTGTAACACCCCAATCCGGAATAAGTAAAAGTTAATTAGTTTGCCATGCACCAATCAAAAAAGGACATGCACGACGAACTAAAGAACTCTAACCAGATCGAAGATACTACTACCACGTGCCCAAACATTTGACCCGAGGTTTCCGGATCCGATCCGAAATCCCAAGATCATATGTCCAAGAACGGGTTTCCTAGCGATTCCAAGTCAAGGCTTTACAACTTGAGTTTGAAACCGTTAGTTAGTTCGTCCCGGACTGGGACTAGACTCATATGGAATCTAAGCATTTCACAAACCTTTTCTTATTCATATATATTTTAAGTTCAACCACATCAAAACTTTATACATGCTCGGCCGATATTCAAAACCATGTCTTACATATTACAAAACGTACATGTTTGCAAAAGGTAGCAAATCTACACCAACAGCTTTGTGCTCCTCCGATCCCAAATGGAACCTACTACAGGTTACTTGCAAAACAAAGAGTCTAATGAGCAACTATTTTGCTCAGTGAGTCGGGTTTGCTAACAATTATTTATCCCCCCATTATGCATTAAACATTAAGCAACATATATCAATTATATTAAGAAATATGCAATGCAAAAATAAAGCAATCACGTAAACAAGCATCCACTCTTCACGAGTGGTTAGATCATTATCAATCGTCGAGGACTGCCTCTCGCCATTGGTTCCTATCTCGATACGAAGTCCATAACACATCCCTTCTTGTGCCCATTGACTCTAAACACAAAGTCTAAAAAGCCGATGGCCCGGATAACACACTTGCCGCATCATCATGCAGTTACACGGTCGAGGGTAGCTAGCCCTATCACAAATGTCCTCGCGTCCTTCCCGAAACTAATTTTGGTAAGGCCCCGAACAAGGCACGGTCATCGAGTGGAGACCAATGACTCTCACGACACTCCACCCGAGTGTTGGACCCTCACAGATCAAGTCTGTGGATATACGGGTTTCCCCGCTAAGATATGATCAAACATGTTATATTATCTGAGCCGAGGTCCAAACAATACAATGCAATGACATAAGTATATGCAACAAAACATCAATATATCACAATCATGTTATACCCCTCGAGCCGAGGCCCGACGATATAACTCAATATCTTTCACAAACATCAATCATTATCATATCATTATATATCTAAACGCGCAACCTAGCAATGCATCAACCAATACTCTTGTTTTGCAGGCGCTAGTCGCACACACAACAATCATAACCCATAACCGAGACTCACCTCAACACTTAGATGAAAGTTTCGGACTGGAAACGCTTCTATCTCGCGGTCGGTTACACTTGAACTTTTATCGGGGAAACTCTAGAACTTTAGAAATCTAGACACATGAAGGGTAGGGTATGAAAGGAAAAGAAAGAACAGAAAGAACAGAACACTAAAATAATGAAAGCTAAAGACCAAAAAGTTACCTTAAGGTTCAGGTGTTATCAGGTTCTCTCGAGTGCCTATGGTCGGGTTTTAAAAGTGGAGAATGAACTAAGGAGGTGGTCTGATATTTATAGGCTGGAGAATGAGCTCATGGGAGGGTTTTGGTCGTGCATGGCAAGCAGAAGGTGTCTCTGCCTCCCAAACCAACCAATATGAGACAGCTTGGTGTCTTAGCCACAATTTTGGCCAATAAAACCAAGCTTTGTGGCCAGCCACCAAAGCATCAAATAGAAATGCGACAAGAACTGCTTGGAGGTGGTACAGTCAAGGAGAAGCACATGTCAATCTGCCTGAAGGAGGTAAGCAAGCAGTTGCATCTTCCGGAAGCTTCCAGATATGCTTAACACATCGTAGATGGGCCCGGATGGGCCGTATTCAAATCCCGAACGTGTTATAAGCTGATCCGAGCTGGCAGAAATTTTTCTCCTTGACAAAAACCTAGATTTCTTAGACCAAAACATTTTTAAAATAATTCTAACGTCATTCCTATCTTAAGGCCCTATAATAAATTTTTCGATTAATTTTCTCGTTAGACTAGGACGTTCTAGGCCGGACCGCGAGCATTTTCAATCCACTAAACATCCCGAAGAATTTATTACTTCAGATGGAAAACTATTCTAAGATTTTCTAAATTTTTCTTATGTACCTTGGGATCCACAAACATCCACGGGAAATGATTAATCCGACTTCCACTTACTTGAGCAATGTTTTCGGCTGTTACATAATTTTTTCCTTGTCTGCGTTTTACCCTTTAAAGAGGGTTATTACAACCCCAAACACATCCATCTCTCCGCAACCAACTCTTTCGTCGCCAGCTCCACCACCAAACAAGTCGTCATCGCCACCTCCTACACCTCAAAATATTCACCGGATGAACACTCATGCCAAAAACAAAATCATCAAGCCAATCAACAAACTAACCCTCACAGAAATCGGCTTCAAACCACCAGCTATTCCGGTTGTTTACTGTGATAATATTGGCGCAACATATCTATGTGCCAATCTTGTGTTCCATTCCAGGATGAAGCATATAGCTCTAGACTATCATTTTGTCCGCAATCAAATACAAGCTGGTGTCATGAGGGTATCACACGTTAGTACCAAGGACCAGCTAGCAGATTGTCTCACCAAGCCACTGCCTCGACAACATTTTCAGAGCATAAGAATCAAGCTTGGAGTTTCACAAGTCCCTCCAGCTTGAGGGGGCGTGATAAAGAAGGTAGATTACATATTCCATAACTTGTAAATCTGTATATTCTCTCATTACTTCTCTCTGATTTCTTTCCTCTGTATTATGTTATATATTGTACATTCTACTCATCTAATGTTTTTTTTTTTTGACAGCAAGACATTCACAGATTCATATTGACTCTGTAAACCAAATCGGCAACTCCGCATCCATATGAACGACGAAAGACGGTTGTTTCCTAGCACTACGTGCCAGTCTATCCGCTCTTTGGTTCTCCGTTCGGGGAACATGGATGATGTCTGAGTTGAGGAAGCTTCTTCGTAAAATCTTGATGTCTTCCAGGTAAGTTTCAACATTCTACTCATCTAATGTTTTTTTTTTTTGACAGCAAGACATTCACAGTTTCATATTGACTCTGTAAACCAAATCGGCAACTCCGCATCCATATGAACGACGAAAGACGGTTGTTTCCTAGCACTACGTGCCAGTCTATCCGCTCTTTGGTTCTCCGTTCGGGGAACATGGATGATGTCTGAGTTGAGGAAGCTTCTTCGTAAAATCTTGATGTCTTCCAGGTAAGTTTCAACATTCTACTCATCTAATGAAATCATCACATTCAATATCTATAGTTGAAACATGAAAAAAAGAGAGAGACAACACATTTGTTTTTGAGATATACCTTAGAATAGCATTAAATTTTTTTTTGTCATAAATATCAAATATAGACTATAAGGAATAAAATGTCCAAAATATTTCACTAAAGAGGTAAATATATACTTATACCCCTAGAATTAACTAATTCAAAACTTAGAGTTTAGAGTTAAAGGTTAGAGATTTAATATTAAGGTTTAAATTTTTATAAAATAAAAAATAAATATTAGAAATTTGAAAAAAGTTTCAAAAAGTATTTCGAATTACAAAATGAAAATTTGAAAAAAATAAAAAAAAATTCAAAAAAAGTTTCAAAAATAAAATTTATAAAAAGTTATACTTTGGAAACATATAATCTAAAACTATAAAAAAAAATTATTTTTATTTGTATTTTTATATCTAAGGTATTAGAGTCTTTTTACCTGTTAAATGAAATATTTTAGTCATTTTTCTTTTAGCTTCTATTTTTGTAACAAAAACTTAAAAATTGTCTATTTAGGAGAATTGTCCTTTGTTTTTCATACTAGTTGTTTATCGTTCATGTTTAGTAAATAAATTTAGTTTTTTATTTTGTTTTATTTCAAAAGTTTTTATTATTTATATTCTATAAAAGATATTAGTTTTATTTGATTCGGATATAAAATTATAAAAAACATTTTTACCTCTAATTTAATCATATATTAGTGAATGATTATGTGGAAAAACTATTCTAAGACTTTCTAAATTTTTCTTATGTACCCTGGGATCCACAAACATCCACGGGAAAAGATTAATCCGAATTCCACTTACTTAAGTAATTTTCTCGCCGGTTACATGATTTTTTCCTTGTCTACGTTTTACTCTTTAAAGAGGGTTATTACAACCACAAACACATCCATCTCTCCGCAACCAACTCTTTTGTCGCCAGCTCCGCCACCAAACCAGTCGCCATCACCACCTCCTCCACCTCAAAATATTCACCGGATGAACACACGTTCCAAAAACAACATCGTCAAGCCAATCAACAAACGAAACCTCACTGCCAAACTCTTAAAATCCCCTTCCTCAGAACCCCGCACAATTCATCAAGCCCTAAAAAGTGACAGATGGAGGAAAGCTGCGACAACAGAATTCGATGCAATGATACAAAACAGAACATGGGATCTTGTTCCACCACATCCCTCTCAGAATGTCGTCACTTCCCGATGGCTCTTTACTACTAAATATCTTGCCAACGGTGAAGTTGATCGGCCCAAAGGCAGGCTGGTCGCTCGTGGCTTCAATGAACGGGACGGAGTTGATTACGCTGAAACCTTTAGCCCAGTGATTAAATCAAAGACGATACGGACAGTCCTGGATATAGCAGTGAAGAACAATTGGTCTATAAAGCAACTTGATGTTAACAATGCGTTCTTGCAAGGCGATCTAGCTGACAAGGTTTACATGTCTCAACCCGCCGGCTTCATTGATCCAGATAAACCGGATTACGTCTGCAGACTCAACAAACCCATCTACGGTCTCAATCAGGCACCACGCGCCTGGTATCAAGCCTTAAAGCTTCATCTTCCCAATGGTGGTTTTACAAACTCGGATGCAGATACTTCTCTTTTCATTCGACGGACATGTACTTCTTCTACATATGTACTGGTATATGTGGACGATATTTTGGTGACTGGTAATGATGAGAGAGTTATTACATTGGTACTACCTTCCGTTGCTGACCGGTTCTCTATCAAGGATCCAACCAATCTTCATTACTTTCTTGGGATAGAAGCAACTCGCACAGCTCAAGGACTACATCTTATGCAGCGCCGTTATATTCTTGATCTTCTTGCCGAAAAACAACATGACTGACGCCAAGCCCGTGTTTACACCATTACCGTCATCTCCCAAGCTCACT
Source organism: Brassica oleracea var. oleracea (assembly GCF_000695525.1). Taxonomy (NCBI): domain Eukaryota; kingdom Viridiplantae; phylum Streptophyta; class Magnoliopsida; order Brassicales; family Brassicaceae; genus Brassica; species Brassica oleracea. Next base: position 10,470 of record NW_013617448.1, on the reverse strand, counting down.
CTCAACAGCATTTCAGCTCTATCTGATGCTACACAGTATCGATCAGTTGTTGGGAGTCTGCAGTACCTCGCCTTTACCCGCCCGGACATCACGTACGCCGTTAACAGACTCTCCCAGTTTATGCATAAACCCACAGATGAACACTGGCAAGGCGCGAACCCACAGACGAACACTGGCAAGGCGCGAAGCGTGTTCTCAGATACCTTGCCGGCACACCTACTCACGGTCTCTTCCTCCGAGCTGACTCACCGATGACATTACATGGTTTTTCCGATGCAGATTGGGCAGGCGACACCCATGATTATGTCTCCACTAATGCTTATGTTGTATATCTTGGAAGCAATCCTATCTCATGGTCCCCGAAGAAACAAAAAGGGGTTCCGTGCTCATCAACAGAGGCAGAATATAGAGCTGTTGCCAACATTACTTCAGAGATAAACTGGATCACCTCGCTACTCACAGAAATCGGCTTCAAACCACCAGCTATTCCGGTTGTTTACTGTGATAATATTGGCGCAACATATCTATGTGCCAATCTTGTGTTCCATTCCAGGATGAAGCATATAGCTCTAGACTATCATTTTGTCCGCAATCAAATACAAGCTGGTGTCATGAGGGTATCACACGTTAGTACCAAGGACCAGCTAGCAGATTGTCTCACCAAGCCACTGCCTCGACAACATTTTCAGAGCACAAGAATCAAGCTTGGAGTTTCACAAGTCCCTCCAGCTTGAGGGAGTGTGATAAGGAATGTAGATTACATATTCCATAACTTGTAAATCTGTATATTCTCTCATTACTTCTCTCTGATTTCTTTCCTCTGTATTATGTTAAATATTGTACATTCTACTCATCTAATGAAATCATCACATTCAATATCTATAGTTGAAACATGAAAAAAAGAGAGAGAGACAACACATTTGTTTTTGAGAAATACCCTAGAAATAGCATTAAAAAAGTTTTTGTCACAAATATCAAACATAGACTATAAGGAATAAAATGACCAAAATATTTCACTAAAGAGGTAAATATATACTTATACCCCTAGAGTTAACTAATTCAAAACTTAGAGTTTAGAGTTAAAGGGTAGAGATTTAATATTAAGGTTTAAAATTTTATAAAATAAAAAATAAATATTAAAAATTTGAAAAAAAGTTTCAAAAAGTATTTCGAATTACAAAATGAAAATTTGAAAAAACTAAAAAAAATTCAAAAAAAAAATTTATAAAAAGTTCTAATTTGAAAACATATAATCTAAAACTATAAAAAAATTATTTTTTATTTGTATTTATATATCTAAGGTATTAGAGTCTTTTTAACTATTAAATGAAATATATTTGTCATTTTTCTTTTAGCTTCTATTTTTGTAACAAAAACTTAAAAATTGTCTATTTAGGAGAATTGTCCTTTGTTTTTTATACTAGTTGTTTATCGTTCTTGTTTAGTAAATAAATTTAGTCTTTTATATGTTTTATTTCAAAAAATTTTATTATTTATATTCTATAAAAGATATTAGTTTTATTTGATTCGGATATAAAATTATAGAAAACATTTTTACCTCTAATTTAATCATATATTAGTGAATGATTATGTGGAAGAAAGAGATAGTGATTTTGGTGGTTCCTTCATAAAAAACATTTTTACCTCTAATCATTGTTAGGTAGTTGACTGTTTAGTAAGTGTAAAAAGCTAGAGGACTGGCTTTGATGAGAATCCATACCGAGAAGAAGTAGAGAACAAAGATGAAGGAGATGAAGTAGATGAAGTTTTAAGGTTGCTTTTAATTACTTTTAATTGTTAGGGTTTCAATCCGAGGGTTTGATGACAATATAGGAAGAGGATAGAGGAAGAAGACGACAGATGAAGAATAGAAGACGATTGAAGAAAAAAAATACCTTCGGCGATGTGGTCTGATGGAAGCTTTGCTTCGCCGGCTGCGCAAACACGGCCACAGAGGCGAAGAAGAAGAAGATATCTCTCAGTAGAACCTGATTTCCGCTGAATTTCGTCTGAGAAGAAGAGATTTTCGGTGAGAAGGAAGAGAGACGAAGTCGATTCGTGCAAGAGGCGCCTCTCCCGTAGGGTTTCACGACACCCGCCTCTTACCCCTTTTCATTTTTTTAAATATTTTTTAATGGGTTTGGGCTTAAGAGCCCACGCAAGAGGCGCCGTTAAACATGGTCTTAGTGGCTCTTCAACAAGTACAGAGTCCTTGAGCCACATTAAAATGGTTTCGGCTCCTGTCGCTGCACCTTCTGTTCCTTGCGTTGCAAGCTTCGCAAATGTCCCATATTTATTCTCCTCTTCCTCCACCACTTTCTCTGTTTCTGTCACCTGTGCTCAGGCAGCACACACGAGCGACCTCCAAAGATTCCTCAAACGCCAATCCGTAGATTTCTCAAATTACAATGATGAAACTCGTAGTAAACTGGCATGACTTCAGTGACAAAATGACTGATGCAAAACGTCATGGCCACTGAAGCTTTGGAACACATGGTGTCTCGACAATGGCAACAGTGACAACGATGAACAATCTGCCATGTGGGAAGCTAAAAGTAATAAGATCTTATTGTTTTGTTGTAAAGGTAGGTTACATTTCTTGATAGATGATACATCTCTGAACTTTAAATTGGCTTATACTCTTTTTAATTGGGTCAAGACTTTGAGACACGCTTGACTTTGTGGCTTTTGTTTGCGTCTACAGACCAAGTTTTGACTCGAGTCGTGGAAACAAAAAACAAAGCTTCACTGAGAAAGTAGCTATGATTCTCGAAAATAATCAGTCTATAATCAACTTACTGTTTATCAAAAGTTCCATTTGAAGCGGGTTTGAGTTTAGTTAACAGTTTTTTTTCTTTTTTTTTGAAGAAATCTCGTAAATTGTCGTAAGTTCAAGTCCCTTAAAGCGGGGATGATGGATACTATGCACCCTCTCAAGCACAAGACATACAGACGATGGCAAATTTGGTTCAGAAAACTTATGTTTTACAGAAGCCAAGAAAAGCAAGGCACAGGAAAAGATAATTTAAGAAGAACAGAGACTCATTGCCGTGTTGCATCTGGCATAAACCAAACGTCAACAAAAACCTGAAAATACCCCAAGGTACAACATAGAATCTGAGACCACAAGTTCTCTACTGACTTTACTCGACAGCAAAGCCTACACTTAAGCTACAAATAAAGACAATTTAAATGATCAAACAATGTCAAACATTGGTGGATATTTAAACGAGCACTATCTTAGTCATGTCAGCAAGCCACAAACATCTAAGAAAATAAACAAAAAGCTCAAACTTTTAGACTCAAATGCAGATTATAAGTAATTAACCTAAACACGGATCCAACTATGCGAATACCATGTGTGGGAACCGAAATTCGCACTGTCGATTTCCATTTAAATAAGGAAAGTTAGGAAAACCCTAATTTCCCACCTAACCCAAAGGTCCTGGATATCTGATAATACCACACGCCGAGCAATCAGAACACTAAACGAGAACAGTAATAAAATAAGAAATAAAAAAATAGAGCAAGATAGTTCTTATTCCGAATCTGTGTTTGAGCGCTTACAACAAGGTAAGTGTCTGGGCTACGAGAGCTGTCGGCGAGATTCCTAGTTCTAACAACCTAAGACTGCAAAACCTAGTTGATTCGCAGCTCGAAATAACAAACACGGAAAGTTGCCGAATTGCTCTAAGTGCTAAGTTTTGCTCTGAGAAAAGTCCTCCTCCATGCCTCTCGCCTAGAATCCTTATATACTGGCTTCAAGGTCGGTTTATGTTTTTTCCCTTCTGCCCTTAAGCCGTCGTAGCATAAAAATGGAGATATTCCATTTTTTCCGATCTTCGTAATTATCTTCAAAATTTCGTATTTATCCGCGGAAACTTGACATTTATCTTTCCTTGCGAACCAAGCGTAAACCATCATGCGGCTTACGGGCCATTGGTTAAGAAATCGTAAGTTGGGCTCCGAGTCATGTCTTAGGTCCCTTTGGGCCGTTTTCCGACTCGAAGCGTTTATTACGGCTTCTTTCGATAAAGAACGAACTTTCCGCAGTTTTCACGATAAAGTTTGATCGATAACTTAGAATGGCGCAGGATCGCGAAATAGGTTCGCTACGGTCTTTGGGAGACAGCATCGAAGGGTAGACGAGAACGCATGGACTGATGTAGTATCGACGTTCCGGAAGAGCTCGGTCGCTACGTAGCGACCGAGCTCCTGCTCGAGCCCGGGCGCTACGTAGCGACCGAGCGGAACGTGTGTTCTGTTGCTGCGTAGCGATCCTTTTCGAGCTCTTGTTCGATGACTCACGTTTCTTCCGCAAAGCTTTTCGTAAAGAGGAGTCTATTACGGAAAAGTATTTGTCGAAGAAGGTTTCTACGTTTTTCTTCTTCGGGGATTTGGACGTTAACTTCGTCGTAACTGTTTTCGACCCCAACACCATGCACCTTCATGACAAGAGATAACGAGTACTAAAAACAGGTAAATAATAAAACTTTTCTGATAGCAAAGAGGTAACATCGTCAAACATAATCCAAATAAAGCATAAATGAAAATGATAATCTAAAAGTCTCACAACTCCCGATGTGGGATACAGTATCCTTATTAATATCTGTGGATAAGACACCATTGTGTAATCAAGTCATCTATGTAATAGTTGGGTGAGTACAGACGGTGAGAGAGGACTTGTTGATTTTGGGACATGTATGTCTACTCTTCAACCACTCTTCGATATATATCTCCTTTTAGGTCTGACAAAAAAGAAACAAAACATAAATCATACACATAGTATCTATCTACACATACACATTCAATACACAAAGATACACAATCATCGAGTCATAACTATGTTTCTTTATGATGATACTGTAACTTTGTGCATATTGACATTTACACATATAAGCACTCATATCACTTGGATATATCGAAATTTGTATAGAAAGATTCGCAAGAAGCTCAAAGAAATGGTTATATATCTGTCAAAAAGCAATGACAACCGGTTCTCTCTAGGGCTGCCAAAGCCGGAGAATACGAAGAACTTGCAGATTCCGGCTTCTACGTTTCAACTTCCAGCAGAGAATTTAGGATATCTATATTAAGCTAGATGGGCCAGTAAACTGGCTCATCTATCTTATATATTACTAGAGATATCAAACAGGTGTACCCATTCCGTCCCGTCCCATACCGCGGTGGGTTAGTCGTCGAGCGGGTCACAACGGACCTGTCTCGCGCGGACTGCGGTCTTCAAAATGCCGGCCCAAATCCGTACCGCAGAATATATAGGCCTTCGCGGGCCATCCTGCAGGATGCCCCCTTATCAAGCCGCCTGTTACGGCTTCTTTCATTAGTGTTCAAGTAGAAGAGTTGTGTAAGAAAGTTGAAGAGAACTCATTAAGCTTCACTAAAGCCTTATCAAAATCAATGCCACAAAGCTCCGTTTGTGCTTGCGTTCTTGAGTTAAAAGCCTTCTTTTGTTATCAGCATAAGCTTTTGTTAAGTTTGAATCTGATTGAGTTGTTGTCTTTGTAATAATTTGGTTCAAGTGTTGTATGTCTTCATCAAACCAACTCTTTTTTTTTAATTATTTGGATTCTAGTAAAATTCGTGAATCACTTTGCCAAATTATACAAGTGACGTGATATATAACTAACTTTTCTCCTAAACAATACCATTGTAACCAAATTTAATTTAGGGAAAACACCACTTCACTGTATTGAAAACAAATCAATTCATAGTTGTGTGTAATAAAAAGATAAAACCAAATCAAAACACCACCAGAGCTCGAATCGTCATCGCTGGAGCTGGAGTCGTCATCGCTGAAGCTCGAATCATCATCGTCGAAACTCCTTATGTTTCCTGGGGGGAAAGTCACAAGAATCGATTTCTTCTCACTCTCTTTCTCGTTTTTTCAGGTAAAATAAGAAATGAAGAAAAAAATGCGGGTCCATGTAATCTCGCATGACCCGTTTTGGCCCATCCCGCAAAATGCCCAGTCCCGTAAAGACCTGTTCCGCGAGACCCGCAAATTTACGGGCCTAGAAAACCTCGTCTCAATACCGTCCCACGACAATCTTTTACGGAACAGGCCCGCAGTCCAGATCCATGATTGCCATCTCTATATACAGTACAACCTCTATAAATTAATAATGTTGGTACTTTGAAATTTTATTAATTTGTAAAAAATATCAATTTATAGATATATAATGAAGTTTAACAAATTTCCAAATATTCTTTTTATTTGAATAAGAAGTTATGAGTTGGGACAATCAAATCCAACTAAGATTAATGTTTTGAATGCTATCAATTTTTTTGTGGCAGCTTGGACAGTCAATGTTCATCATGAGACAATAGCGAATTGCTTTCGACACTGCAAAATCAGTTCAGAAGATGGCATACCAACAATTTTAGAAGAGCAGTCCACTAGTGAAAACGACATTCATGAACTTGAGGTTGTGATTAATAATCTTGGCTATCTCAATAGAATGGATGTCAATAGCCAACTCGATTATCCCGGTGAAAATGATACATGCTTAGAAGCTTAAAGTTGATGATGAACCAGAAGATGATGATGTGATAACTTTGGAAACAATTACACGTAAGGAAGCAATTGTCGCCTATAAAACTCTTCACAAGTTTTGGATGCAGTTCGAGAAGACAACAGCAGGAGTTCTTGATGTAATAATAAAAATCGGAGATGAGCTCCAAAAGGATTTTAAATTTAAGAAGAAACAGACAACAATAGATTCATATTTTAGTAGACTATCTTAGATATATGCATAAATTCTTATAGTATTTATTAATTTATGATATTTTTGGGACCATATATTTACATTTGAGTTTTTAAAATATTATTATCTTATTATTTTATTGATTTGTGTCAAATTTTACACTGGTTCAAGTTGAGACCGGCAAAATTTATTAATTTATAGAGATTACTAATTTATCGAGTATTATTTTATAGAGGTTCTACTGTATTACTTAGGATCCATTCCAACTATCGATGTGAGACAGTTATATTAAGCTAGATGGGCAAGTAATGTGGCCCATCTATCTTATATATTACTTAGGATCCATTTCAACTATCGATGTGAGACCGTTTGTGTCTAATACGCCCTTTCGAGATGATGGCTCTTTGAACGTCTTCACAATGCTCAGACAAAAATCGATGTGCCAACTTTGGACCAGATCGATGTGGATCGGGTTGGACTGCGTGAACCTGGCTCTGATATCATATTAAGCTAGATGGACTTCTAACCTAAAACCAATTGGTAATAAGTAGAGCGGCCCATCTATCTTATATATTGTTTAGGATTCATTCTAACTATAGATATGAGACATTTGTGTCTAATAATCTACTCGCCTTGTCAATTATTTTCGAGACTCCAAAAGTTCCATCAATCTCAGCTGGATATTTGCTTACTCCTCCGTCGTCAAGAATATCCGTCATTGTCTTCTCTAATTTCAGTCTCATAGTATCGGTGTTTACTGCCGCTGCATCCACCGGCGATTCCGCCATTTCAACCGGAGTATTCTGGATAATGCGGAAATATACGAAAACGCAGAGCAAGAGACGTAAAACCCAAGAAACTCGAGAAATAGGGAAAGCAAGGGCAATTGAACACCTGTGTATTTAGGCTGCCACGTCATACCCGCATTTATCTTAATACCTTAGGGTGGCGAAATGATTTGAACACTTTTCAGTTGACAATCCTAACACCATATACGTTTATGAATGTTACTATCCCTCAACGTCTGCTGTAAGAATTATGTTTGGAGCTGAAGCTATATGTATCGAATTCTAATAGGATACACTCAGAAGAAGGTGTTGAAGGTCAACGCAGAGGTTGAAATGAGAAGACCAACTACGCCAAGAAATAATACATGTTTAGTTTGTTTACTTGCTCAACAAGAAAATGAGTCTTCTTCCACGTTCCTAATATCCTCACTGAGACTGGTTCTGGCCCCTGGGTTGAGGCAACGCTGATTCTCGCTCTTCTTTGTTCATCCCTCGCAAAGATAACCTCGAAGAAACCTTTAGAGCTTTGATGCCGTGAGCTCTCGATAGCTATTTGATGATAAGAGTTTCAAGGCTCCCAATCAAATGTTGTAGAATAAAGGATGTCAAACCAGTTCTAAGTGATTCTAAAGCAAAGGGAATGCGAGACTATGCTTAATCTAAGTGCTATCAATTGGTGAGATGATTTTTGAACTTGAATGCTACTGAAATGCAATAAAGGACAAGCTTTCTTTCTTATGAGATAAGAGAACTCATGGACTAAAGGAATTGACCTTGGGTGATCAAGTTTCAATCTAAAGGTGTTAACTTTCAACCAATCTTTCTACCGTAGACTAGACACCATCCTAAACACTCTATTTCTAGATGAATGCTCATTTACTAAGATAACTCAATCATCAAATCTCTTTGGTTGAATGTTATCTGAGTAATCATTAATCTCAAGTCTACTAGACATCTTAACACCTTTAACAACAAATCTCTTTGGTAAATAATGTTAAAAGCTTAGGAGAGTTGGTTCAGGCATTTCATCAAA
>NW_013617448.1:0-1848 GCF_000695525.1 Brassica oleracea var. oleracea | reverse complement strand
ACCCATGAATCCAAAGATGACTACTCACTACTCTTCATGATGAGCCCAAGAATCAATGATGATTTGGTGCTAATCATGATTAGTGATCAAATTAATCAAGCAAATCACAAGAGAAAATGATCAAGATCAGATCTTTCACCTAAAAGTTCTTTGTGATTAGATAGAAAAACAAGATCCCCTCCAACATTAGGTTTAGAGAGTATTTATATGACCTCTAAAACCTAATGGGCTCAGTAAACAACCTGAAAAGCCCAAATTAAACATAAATTCTCGACAATAAGATAAGACGCAGCGCGGGTACACTAGGTCGCTCCGGTACGCCGCTCCACGTATTTTGCTTCATGTTTCCAAATCGCGCGCGGGCACGTGACGTCGCTCCCCCAGGTCGCTCTACATCTGGAGCGGGTTAATCACCTCGCTGTGGTACGTCGCTATGACATGCTTGCTTCTCGTCTTCAAACTGCGCGTGGGCACAGGAGGTCGCTCCACCAGGTCGCTCCACATAGTGAAAGTTGTCGACAAGAGGTTGGGCTCGGAGCGGGTGCTTCACCCCGGTGCAAGAGGTCGCGCTGTCTACGTTTCATCTGGAGCGGGTGTTGTAGGTCGCTCCCGTAAGCTGCTCTGGTGCTCTGCTCGCTCAAACAACACTTTCCACTCCCTTTTTGATCCCAAATGCTTCAAAGTACCTCTAAGAACTCCAAAGGAAACTGTAAGACCTGATAAAGACTTATGCAATGCAAAAAGGAGACTAAAATGCATGATCCTTAATCTAAATGATCAAAACATGCAAGAATAGAGAGTTAAAACAATGTAAATATGCAAGATATCAACTCCCCGAAACTTGTTCTTTACTCGTCCTCAAGTGACTTTGTAAGAACTCATAAATGAGAGAAGTTTGAAGTTGGGAACTCATAGCCAAAAGTAACACTTCCTAACACTCAACTTAACATCCTAAAGAAACATAGCAAATAGCATGAACATCTTCCTTATTATACTCTATCTTCTCTAGGCCTATCCATACTCTTTTGCCTCTACTCAAGTTGCAATACTCATCACCAACAAGTTCCTTCAACCAGCTCTCACATTGATTCACACACACACACACAAGGTGAATTCTCACAAATGGGCATATGATCTCAATCATTTGGCTAGGTAAGCAATGGTCTAATATGAATGAAGAGAGGGATTCAAATGTTTTCATTTAAAGGTGGTTATCACTCAAAACAAGGAGTTTGATCATTATGCAAAATTTATCTAAGATTAGAAGCAACTCATACATACATTGATTCATTCTCATCATTCTACCCCCTTTTGTTATAAGTAATCTCAAGTTCTATCATCTTTATCATCATCTCAAAATCAAAATAAACTCCTCACACCACTCACCAAATGAACAACTCTCTCTTTCTTTTGACTCAACCACTAGGGATTTTAACTCAATTTTTGCAAGCTCTAACTCTTTTCATTCCCTTCCCCAACTTCTCTTAGATTCTTTTTTTTTTAAGGGGAAGATTTTTTGTTGCATAATCAAGAGCTTCATATTCTCTTTTTTTTATCCCTAGAGTTTTCTTTTCTATTTATACTCTTTTGCTCCTCTCTCTCTCATCTTTCTCACTCCTCAAACCCAAGATATTGAAGTTTAGAACACACAAACCCCTCTCACCATTCCCAGATGCTAACTCATTGTGCTAGCAAGAGATGAGACTAAACCGATGTCGCGTCAAATACTCTCAAGATTTTGCACATGACAAACTATCAAAAGAGGTCTCACTCATGCAATTAAATGTTTGGTCTCAGAGAGTGGCTAGGGTTGTAGGGTATGGAGTGCCATTTGGGTTAACAAAGATT
>NW_013617447.1:89149-115031 GCF_000695525.1 Brassica oleracea var. oleracea | reverse complement strand
ACAACATAAAAAATAGAAATACTACATTAAACATATGTAAGATTACCCTTTTACATTTTTATTTTTAAAAAATAATATGTAAACATACAACATTAAAAATGGAAAAACTACATTAAACATATGTAAGATTACCATTTTACATTTAAAAATAACAATAATATGTAAACATACAACATAAAAAAATGGAAAAACTACATAAAACATATGTAAGATTACCAGTTTTCACAAAAAAAGGGCTTATCTCCATAATGTAACATTACCATTTTATAAAAAAAGAAAAAAACATAAATATAACAATTTGACTATTTGTCCAAGTTCTTCTATTAAACATTGCCGTTTTACATTAAAAATGAAAAAAATATTAATATTTAAACATCTATCTTAAAATATAAAATATAGATATTAACTAAATATAAAGTATAAGAAAGAGAAATACTCAATATATAGAAAAATAAATAAGTAAATAGAAAGTATAAGAAAAAGAAATACACAACTTAAAAACAATGGAAAAAGTATATTAATGTTTAAACATCTATCTTAAAATGTAAAATATAGATATTAAGTAAATAGAAAGTATAAGAAAAAGAAATGCACAACTTAAAAACAATGGGAAAAGTATATTAATATTTAAACATCTATCTTAAAATGTAAAATATAGATATTACGTAAATAAAAAGTATAACAAATGAAAATATACAATTTAAAGAAAATAGAAAATGTACATTAAGATTTAAACATCTATCTTAAAATGTAAAATAGTCTTAAAATATAAAATTATTAGTAAATAGAAAGTATAAGAAATAGAAATACACAATATAAAGAAAAATAAATAATACGTAAATATATAATATAAGTAAATACGCAATTTAAAAATAGAAAATTACATTAAAATTTAAAAATATATCTTAAAGTTTAAAATATAGATATTAACTTAAATAGAAAGTATAACAAATGGAAATATACAATTTAAAGAAAATTGAAAATGTACATTAAGATTTAAACATCTATCTTAAAATGTAAAATAGAGATATTAAGTAAATAAAAAGTACAAGAAATGGAAATACATATACAGGAAAATAAATAATAAGTAAATAATGTAAATAAATAATACATGAATTATATATATAATAATAAGTAAATACACAATTGTTTTTTTTAAAATAGAAAAATTTCATTAAGCATTAAACATCTATCTTAAAATATAAAATATATAATATAAGTAAATAAAAAGTACAAGAAATGGAAATACATATACAGGAAAATAAATAATAAGTAAATAAATATATAATATATGAATTATATATATAATAATAAGTAAATACACAATTTTTTTAAAAAAATAAACATTTTAAAAAATAGAAAAAGTACATTAAGATTTAAACATCTATCTTAATCTTAAAATGTACATCTATCTTAAAATGGTAGTAAATTATATTTAAATGGAAATATCACATTAAACAAAAAAAATAAAAATGTATAGTTTTACATCAAGAAAGTCCCTATAAAATTCATTATTCCATCAACATGAACCTCACACTATCAAGTAAAACTTCAAAGCACACGAGCAAAAAAATGGTTTCACCATCAACTCTTGTCGTCCCAAAAACCTTTAATGACCTTGAAAGAGATTTTTAATAACAACAAACTTTTTGTTAGGTGTGGATTCATTGTTGGAAAACCCGCAACTTCCAAAAGCCAAACTTATTCATGGGAATTGAATTTCTTTTAATAGACTCAAAGGTATTCTTACAAATTTAAATTAATCTAATCCATAATTTTATTGTTAATATTCATACTAACTCTTTCATGATCAAACCATTACAGTTAATAACCCATTCAAGCGTTTATCCCGAACACTTCTTTCCTCGCCGAATCAGGTATTGGTTCATGTTGGTTTAGTATTGTTTTTGGTTTATTAACCGGTTTTTGAAAATCAAAGATATTTTTGCTAAAATTGTACTTACCTGGCCAAGGAGATCGACCATCTTTTTACGGATCAATCGATTGTTGAGCATGTGGTCGATCCGAAAATACTCTGCAATTTAATTAAATATCTAAAACATCTATTCCAACACTCAACAGATAGTTTTGCTAAATATGATAACTAGATAGCCAACAAAGTTACAAAAAAATATTTAAATAGTAAAAAATATGTTAATTTAACGTGTTAAAATTTAAAAATAAATTTTAATTATGACATGCATCTTAACATTTATATAAATATATATCATAAGCTAAATATAAATAATTTAACAACTTAAATTAGAAAAAAATAAAAATTCCGGACGTAGTCCAGGTTAATCCCTAGTCTTTTAGTAAAACTTTTAATAAAATCGAAGTTTTGCGTGTCCAAAGTTTTGGGGCCCAAAGGTCCATAAATATATTGAACTGACCATAGGCTTATGCCTAAATATGATAAGCCCAATTGAAAACCTACAACACTAAATTTTTTCACGTGATTATCTCTCTATAAATCTGTCACTAGATAGAGGATAGTGGGTAACTAAACCGGATGTATATATATCATACAACGATTATTACTCAGTTGTTGCCGCATGTGATTGGAAGGTAGAATTGTATCCTATGTTACATGGAAACGGAAGTGGGTACGTCGAAACAGAAGCGTATAGAAATGCAAAAGCAAAATTTTATAAAACAAATTAAGAAACAGGTACGTGTTGGAAGCGTATTCATACATGTATATATATATACACACATATATAAGATTTTTTTTTAAAAATCTAGAACTAAAAAATATATGATATAAATTTAAAATAAAAAATTTATTCATTTATAATAATTTTGAAATGATTTCATAATAAAACTGTGAAAATACACATAAATTAAATTTAAAATAAATTATTATATTAATGATTTTTTTATACTTTATAATTAATTGACATAATATATTTGAATATATAATTTATGTTTAATAAAAACCTCATTGCATAAAGATAATTTATAGTATTAATTTTAATATTTGTATATTTCTATTCTCTCTATTCAATACTATTAAAATATGGATTTTATATAAATTAAAAAATATAATTTTATATTTTTATTGATATAAGATATTGTGTTTTTTTTAAAGAAGGGAAGCGTGATTCCAAAATATAATCGTAAGCCTCTAATGTGTTTTTAAAGAGAATATTTTAGAAGCTAGATTTCGTAAGGTTTCACAAGGTTCCGATTCCGATTCCGGTTCTGTAGTGGGAAAATGGATTTTATATAAATTAAAAAATATAATTTTATATTTTTATTGATATAAGATATTGTGTTTTTTTTAAAGAAGGGAAGCGTGATTCCAAAATATAATCGTAAGCCTCTAATGTGTTTTTAAAGAGAATATTTTAGAAGCTAGATTTCGTAAGGTTTCACAAGGTTCCGATTCCGATTCCGGTTCTGTAGTGGGAAAAGGACGTGAAGCTTCCGTACAACGTATATTATAACTTGAAACGATATTGCTGGAGAAAAATTTTGGATCCCGAGAATGTTTGTCATACCACCTAACACAAAGTTTCTCGTTAGAATGCATCAAAGACAGTTTCCAGTTACTTTGGCTTTCGCGATGACCATAAAAAAAAGTCAAGGTTAAACGCTGCAAAATGTTGGTTTGTTTCTACCTAGACCAGTGTTATCTCATGGCCAGTTATAAATTAAAAAATCTAATAACTGATAAACATGGGAAGCCGCAGACAAAGACAACCACCGTTGTCTATACACAAATTTTTCAAAATAATCCGTAGTCAACGGTACGTAATTTTAATCTACTTTTTATCCAATAAAAATTGAAATTTATAAATTGTTATAGTTATTTGGTTTTTCTATTACCATATAAATAGTGATGAATCAGAAGACCAATTGTAGTTGATTACAAACCAGTTTTCAAACTATCGATGACAATATGTAAATTTAATATTATTTTATGTTCAACAAAAGTTAAAAATTTATAAATCTATCAAATTATTTTATTCTGTATAATTGCTTACAAAATTTAATAATTTTTGGGAAAATTTTACTTTTACACTTTGTTTATTACCACTATTCATATATACATTTTGAAGGAGGACATTTTCAGAAATACCTAAATCATTAATAGGCAAAAGACAAAAATAAACCTCTCGCAATTCTAACCTAATTTCCTATCTCTTTCTCTCTCGAGAAAAAGCCTCGACAGAGCGACGGCGATGAGATCGAGCGAAGATGGCGACAGCGACGAAATCGAGCGACGACGGCGACGAGATCGAGAGACGATGATGAGATCTAGTGTATCCTCTCTCACGAAGCAGACAAGATCGAGCGATGATGGCGACGAGATCGAGCGACGACGGCGATGAGATCGAGCGACGACGAGATCGAGCGACGACGGCGATGAGATCGAGCAAGAATCACAACTTGTAAGTAATTTTCTCGGATTTTAAGCTGCAAGTAGATCCCCTGCATCAACCCATCAGACAAAAGAGAAGGAAGTTTGCCCCCGAAAGGGACGCAATCATCAACGATGAAGTCAGAAGCCTACTCGACGCGGGGTTCATTCGTGAGGTGCAATATCCGAAATGGCTAGTCCACGTCGTCCTAGTCAAGAAAAAGAACGGGAAGTGGAGAGTTTGCATAGACTTCACGGACCTCAACAAGTCTTGTCCAAAGGACCCCTTTCCCTACCTCATATCGACAAGCTGGTCGATGCCACCGCGGGGCATCAGCTGATGAGCTTCATGGACGTATTCTCCGGCTACAATCAAATACGTATGCATCCGGAAGACCAGGAGAAAACATCCTTCATGACGTCCAGAGGGATTTACTGCTACAAAGTTATGCCCTTCGGCCTAAAGAACGTAGGATCAACCTACCAGCGACTGGTGAACATGATTTTTGCGGACCAGATAGGGCAAACCATGGAGATCTACATAGACGACATGATGGTCAAGTCCCTAGAGGCTGAGGACCACATATCTCATCTGCAGCAAGCCTTCTCGACCCTCCGAAAGTATAAATTGAAGCTCAACCCAGCTAAATGCTCATTCGGGGTCAGTTCTGGCAATTTGTTTGGGTACATTGTAACCCACCGGGGCATCAAAGCCAACCCGGAGCAAATTAGGGCCATTCATTCAATCCCTTCCCCGAAGAACGTCAAAAAAGTCCAAAAGCTAACAGGAAGAATGGCTGCCTTGAGCAGATTCATCTCCAGACTCTCCGACAAATCTCATACCTTCTTCGGAACCCTCAAAAATCCAAAGGACTTCCAGTGGACGGAAGAGTGTGAATCCGCTCTTCATGGGCTAAAGGCGTATCTCACCACTCCTCCTCTTCTATCCAAGCCACTACTCGGTGAGGTCCTGCTGCTATATCTAGCAGTCTCAGAACACGCCATAAGCGCCATCCTAATACGCGAGGAGGGAAGCAAGCATCTACCAATCTACCGCGTAAGTAAGGCTCTCCTGGATGCGGAAACCCGCTATAGCCATCTAGAGAAGCTGGCCTTAGCCCTGATAGTCGCCGCTCGCAAGCTACGACCCTACTTGCAGGCTCACCCAATCGTGGTCGTCACCTCCTTCCCTGTAAAGTTGGTTCTCCACAAACCCGAAGTCTCTGGACGCCTAGCTAAATGGGCTATGGAACTAAGGGAGTACGACGTAATCTTTCGACCTGCTACAGCTATAAAGTCACAGGTCCTGGCAGACTTCGTGGCCGAATTCTCCCCTGCCCTGCTCCCAGCTTTGGAGCAAAAAGTATGCCTCTGAAGCGAAGTCAAGGAAGAGGGAGAGTGGATCTTGCACGTTGATGGATCCAGCAAAGTCAGAGGAGCTGGAGTGGGAATAGTGCTTACCTCGCCGACAGGGAACACGGCCTCAAGGGCCGTGAGATGCAACTTCAAAGCAACCAACAACGAAAGCGAGTATGAGGACCTAATCGCAGGACTAACTCTTGCCCATAAAATGGGGCAGAAAACATCCAGGTCTTCGGTGACTCCTTGCTAATAATCAACCAGGTGCAGGGAGAGTACCAAGCAAAAGACGACAGCATGATCCAGTACCTGGTGATCGCCCAGCGACTGATCAAGAAGTTCAAGAGTTGCAAGCTCACTCAAATCCCCCGGGAACAAAACTCGCAAGCCGATGCCCTGGCTAATCTGGGGTCCGCCCTCAAAACAAAAGTCAGGTGAGCATACCCTTGCTTGTGCTTCAATGGCCAGCCACCCTAGAGGAACCCCCGTCAGAGGAGGTCTCTGCTGTCGATGAAGGAGAAACCTGGATGACCCCCCTAATCCAGTATCTAGAGAACGATGTTCTCCCGGAAGATCGTAACGAGGCCAGAAAAGTTAAGAAGCAAGCCCCAAGGTATTGTATCTCCCAGGAGAAGCTATACTGGAGATCCTTCTCTGGCCCATACCTAAGGTGTGTCACACCTCGAGAAGCCGCTAGAATCCTTGTAGAACTACATGAAGGAGATTGTGGATCCCACTCTAGCGATAGAAGCCTGGTGCTCAGAGCCAAAAGGTCAGGTTACTATTGGCCCACGATGGCCGCCGATGCCGACAGACAAGCCAAACACTGCGACCAGTGTTAGAGGAACGCTTCAGTTTCTAAGCTTCCCCTGGAGAACCTCAAGTCCATAAGCTCACTGTGGCCCTTCAGAAAGTGGGGCATGGACATAGTAGGGAAATTCCCTATTGCGCCGGGGCAGAAGGTCTTCCTTCTGGTAGTCACCGACTACTTCTCCAAATGGGTCGAAGCCGAAGCACTCAGCCGGATAATAGACCTCCAGATCCGCAAATTCCTGTAGACCTACGTAATCACTCGCTTCGGGGTCCCCCATGAGATCATCACCGACAATGGACCCTAGTTCATGAGCCACAACTTCAAGGAGTTCTGCAAGGACTGAGGCATAAAACTCACCTTCGCCACACCCCGACACCCCCAGTCTAACGGACAAGTCGAGTCCACAAACAAAACCGTGGTCAACATGCTTAAAAAGCGACTGGAGGACTCTCACGGGAAATGGGCTGAAGAACTACACGGAGTCCTCTGGGCCTACCCGACCACTCCCAAAACAGCGACAGGAGAAACTCCCTACTCGCTGGTCTACGGCTCTGAGGCTATAATACCAACGGAGATGCACGTGAGAATAACGGTCTCAAGGTCTACCTCTCAGGAGGAGAACAACGAGCTGATGGCGCTGAGCCTCGAACTACTCGACGAAAAAAGAGAGGCCGCTCGGCTAAGAAACTGGTCCTACCAGCAAGACGTCGCTAGGACGTACAACAAGAAAGTCAGAACCAGGACCTTCCAGCAAGGGGATTGGGTTCTACGACAAGCAGAATAAAACAACGGGGAAACTCACCCCCGGGTGGGAAGGACCCTATAAGGTTATCGAGGTACGGAGAGCAGGCACCTACAAGCTGCAAGATAGCAAAGGTAAAATACAACCCAACTGCTGGAACGCCATGCACGTCAAAAAATATCACCTTTAATACGGTCCTCGGACCATGATTTCTGTACTACTATATACTATTTAAGCATTATGATTTCCTATGCCTATGTATGCTAAACGTCTCTGGACAAAGCTTATAATAAAATAGTTCCGACTATAAAGGCAGAGAGTAAATCATTATACTTAAAGGGGCATACGAGCTAGATCAGGTCTCCAGAGACTTCTGATCCTGGCCAACCCTTGCAAAAAGTGGCACGTCCATAAAATCAAAACGGGTATGAGACATAAAGCAGGAGTGGGTATGCGCAAGCCTGAGTATGCTGTCGAAACTACGTAAAACCCCTGTGCAGCCTAAGGCGCATCGGGGTCCCTAGAGTACCAATGTGAAAAGTACATGTATTAAAACGCTACGAGCTACACAATACAGGGAACACATGGTATATTTATTGCAAAAGTACTGTGAAATACAGGTAGCAATCAAAATCCTGCTTCTCTAGACGTGGAAAGCAGCGAAGCCTTGCACTTGGGTCATAACACCCACACCAGCACCCTCTAAAGCATGTCAGTGACTTTCTGCAGAAGTAGAATACAACATAGGACCTCGATAGTGGCCAGCTTCCGAGCGGCAGAATGCAAAATCCAAACAGGTACCGGTAGTAGCCTTGCCTAGGGAGGCGGAGTACGGTCCCTGCGAAAAGTAAAATATTCCGGCTTCCCAAGGAACTCCGGGTCCTTATGCAAACCCCCGATCTAAAGAGGAAACCCAAGGTTCCCCATACGATTTCGGGTCCTATGTATAAAATCTGAGGAAGAACCTTCGGGTTCCCCTATAGCCTCTGGGTTCCAATCAAAGATCTCAGGGTCTAAGGAAGAACCCCCGGGTTCCTATATGGCCTCAGGGTTCCAAGTAAAAAGAAGAAGCTAGAACCCCTGTGCAGCCTAAGGCGCATCGGGGTCATTACAGCTTTGAGAACGTCCGGGTTCCAATCAAAGATCTCAGGGTCTAAGGAAGAACCCCCGGGTTCCTATATGGCCTCAGGGTTCCAAGTAAAAAGAAGAAGCTAGAACCCCTGTGCAGCCTAAGGCGCATCGGGGTCATTACAGCTTTGAGAACGTCCGGGTTCCAATCAAAGATCTCCGGATCTAAGGAAGAAACCTCTGGGTTCCTATACGGCCTCAGAGGCCTAAATATAACTTTAGAAAAGGGATAGAACCCCTGTGCCGCCAAGAGCGCATCGGAGTCATTACATCCCTAAGAACCTCTAGGTTCCCATGCGACCTCAGGGTCCAAATACAAACACCAGGGTCCCAATAAGGTCTCCGGATCTAAGGGAAAATCATGTATTCTCACACGACCTCAGGGTCCAACTACGATCTCAGGATCTATCAAAGAATCTCTGGGTTCCTATACCGCCTCCGGGCTCCAGTCAAGATCCCAGGATCTAGAGAAGGACCTCTGAGTCCCATATAAGACCTCATGGTATAGGGGAACCTCTGGGCCCCGAATACGATCTCAGGATCCAAGGAGAACCTTCGGGCTCCTCCACGACCTCTGGGTCCCCAGACAACCCCCGGATCCTCGCGCAACCCCCGAGTTACGAGATCAGTCTCCAGACTCCATGAGTTCATATTCTAGATAGCTTGAAACCCTTGGGTTCATAGCCCATCTCT
Organism: Brassica oleracea var. oleracea; assembly: GCF_000695525.1. Classification (NCBI taxonomy): domain Eukaryota; kingdom Viridiplantae; phylum Streptophyta; class Magnoliopsida; order Brassicales; family Brassicaceae; genus Brassica; species Brassica oleracea. The sequence goes on along the minus strand of NW_013617447.1, from coordinate 105,929 downwards.
CAGGTCATAACCATAACCTCAGGGTACCCAGGTTATCTCCTGATCCCTGCGTAATCTCCAGGTCCGGGACAACCCCGATACAAAGGTTCAGCTCAACAAACGGCTAAAAAATCTAGATAAAGATTAAAGAGAAGGCCAAAGTAGGGACGTTGTTCAAAAATAATAAAGGCCGCAAAGGACCAAGGTTCAAACAAAACCATTATTCAGAAAAAGGAAAAACAGAAGAAACAGATACACGAAGTTCAGGTCGGAGATCCTCTCGGCTTGACAGACGAGTCCACATCCATCTCAAAAACCGGCGGAATTGCAGACTCATCCTCGAAAGTAGGAGGGGGAACACCTTTGTTCCTGGACTCTTCTTGGACCACGGCCTTATATTTCTCCAGCGCCGTGACTAAATCCCAGTGGGCGCTCTGTTTCCTTAACCATTCCCTCATCAACTCCCAGCGAGCAACGACCCTTGCTCTATTCACGGCCATCACCATCTCAAACTTAAAGGTCTTCGCCGCCGCCTTGAGGGCATCGATCTCTTCTTCCAGCTCTTGATTCTTTTGGACCATAGCCAATGCATCAGCGGAAGACGCCTCAGCTGCCTTCTCCAAATCTTTCACCTTGTCCTTAAAATCGCGGATCTCTAATTCCAGGGCCGCCCGCTGATCCTTCTCTCCTGACAGCTGGCGCTTCAGGCCTTCAATCTCCTCTCGGAGGAACAGCGAGTTTTCACCGGATAGTCGCTCCCCGAGATGGTACAGCTGAGATACGGTCTGCACAAAATGCGGATCTCGATCAAACTACCAAACTAAAAGGAAGCGGGCTTGCAGTAGAACTGATCCGGAGAAGCCCTCCTTGAAGAACTTAGACCACCTCCGAAGGATCCCCTATGGGCAAAACGGTACGGTCCTGAGGGAACACATTCAAATTCAGATTGGATAAAGCCGCAGCTAAACTCCCTGCAGAGCGAGCCATGTCAGCCGACTGCTGCGCCGACCGAGTTGTCACACCGCCGCTTTTGGGTCTCTTTCCTGGAAGAGATGGAGAAGGCTCCAATTTAACCACTGTCGAACGACGACTACCGGTGATCATCACCTCATTTCCGGAAGCGCTCCTACTACTGGACCCCTTCTTCACAGACATCACCTTTGCGGCTTCCTGATAGGCCGTAAAAGGATCGTTGGTGACGCCTTCTGACATATCTCTTGGATAGAAACAATCGTCAGACACAAAAAGAAAGAAGACAAGGCAAGGGGACTCTTACTCCAAAGGCTGCTACGTTGCAGTACAGTCTCGCTAACCAAGAAGTTCACCTGGCGGCGATCTACAAGAAGCTGTCGTGCCCGGAGAATAACTCTCTCTCCTTCTGCGGGAGCAGGATGAGTTCCGGCTGCATGAAAACACAGGGTCAAAAACATGATCAACCAGCAAAAGGATTAAACGACTCCTACCTATAAAATTCCATCGATAAGAAGATCCAGGAAACATCATAAAAGCGTATCTCTCCTGCCACTTTTTATTAAAAACAAGCCCATTCCGGTCACTTTTTGGAAGCTCCTCCATGATCAGCAAGCCGCTGCGAGGACGAAGATGAAATCGCCCCTCCCCTCCATTAAGGGGAGCCAGATGATACGCGAGCAGAACCTCATCGATACGAAAAGATAAATACTCGAAATCACCCAAGTTTTGGATAGCTATGAGGATTCTCTAAGCTGGAGGGTTCAGCTATGAAGGCGAGATCTCGAAAAGATTGCATAAACCAACGATCCGAGCAGGAATCATCCCCCTGAGGCCGGAGTTAAAGAAAGCTTCGTACACGGCGATCTCCCCTGGGATATTGTTGGAAGCACGTTCTTCTGGAGTAGGGACTCGGAGGACAACGGAAGAAGGGAGCGAATATCTATTCCGCCATTCCCTCAACTCATCCTCACCAACCGATGAGGAAGGACCCACCAATGGAGGAGCCGCATAAGCGCAAGATAGAGGTAGGGGAGCCATCAGATCGCAGTCAGATCCTTCGCCTGGCTCCGAAGAGCTCTCCGATCGAGAAACTGGAAAATCCATCCTTCTCTTCAACCTGGCCCTATCACCCGCCGTAGGAACAGAAGAGGCGGAAAGCTTATACATGATTCTGATAGTTCCTATCCAATAGATCACGGCAATAAGAAAGCTAACACGCAAAAACCTAACAAGCCAAGAGGTCTGACCTATCTAATAGGAATCCGAAGAACTAGAGGAGAGGCAAAAGAAAGTGTTACCTGAATTTGGGATGTCGACGACGAAAGAGCAAGAAGTAAAGAGAAAAGGAGGAAAGAGAAAGCCTATAAAGAAAAAGCCATTGGGAAGATTCCCGAGGAAGCCGTGAGCCTATTAACTTCCGAATCAAAAGGGCGATTTGAAATTCAAAATCTTTTCCTTATCAGCAAAGTTACGATCTCAGCGGATCTCCTTCATTTAAGGGAATAAAATCCCCAAAGTCAGGCGAGAATCGGTATGAGTTATCCCAGATGCCAGAAATGAAGACCTCAGGAGGCCTAGAATTCGATCCGGAATCTCCAATAAACTTTCGCGCCAGTCTCCAAGCCTACTTCCACGCATCAAGCCTTTAAGCTCCTCTTCAGGAAACATCAGAGCTCCAGGCTCTGCAGTCTCCAAGATGCCATCACAAGCCCAGAGCTTCTCCATCTTCGACAAGAAGTCAGCGGTTCAATAGCGCCAGACCCCGGTTGGAATAAAGGAACCGGTCCTCCCCCGGGTTCAGAGTATGGTTCTGGCCTGAGTGGAACCCGGGATCGCAGGATTACTGGAGCGATGTCCTGCCTAAGGGAAGCCTGCTGAGAATGAGCAACTCCGGTTGACTTGAGTGCACAGGTTATTCCCCAAGTTCGATGACAAAATCGAGCAATAAGAGGCAAACTGTTGGGAAAAAATACTCAGGTATTGAATTTCTCCAGACCCCAGGCAGGACACCGACCTCTGGATCCCCGCTAGGAGACACCCTGGTTCCCCGTTGCGAAGTACTCCGGGTCCGGTCCCTGGGACCGCCCCCTTCCCCCAGGAAAATAAAACTTCCGATAAGGAGAACCATATTTCCGAATATGGAAGAGTTTAACCTACTTCAACCGACTAAGGCCCGCCTTAAGAAGACTATATAAAAGAAACCTAAACCCTAAAGCAAGGGATGGACACTTCAAGATTTAGAGATTAGAGTTACAAGGCTAGAACTAGGGTTTCTACACCAATTATTGTAGTTCCGGCTTCTTTCCTCAATAAAACATCTCTTCAAGTCTATTTCTCTCAAACTATATACGAAATCTGTACAAAGAACAGCCTTGTCCATCGTTCAGTGGTATTCACAAAGATCCTACACAAAAATCCCCTAACACTTTGTTTCTGTTCGGAGGCGCACATCTGCCAGGACCTGTGACTTTATAGTTGTGGCTGGTCGAAAGATCACATCATATTCTCCTAGTTCCACGGCCCATTTCGCTAGGCGTCTGGAGACTTCAGGCTTGTGGAGGACCAGTTTAATGGGGAAGGAGGTGACGACCACGATTGGGTGAGCATGAAAGTAGGGCCGCAGCTTGCAGGCGGCCACTATCAGGGCTAAGGGCAGCTTCTTGAGGAGGCTGTAGCGGGTTTCTGCATTCAGGAGAGCCTTATTTACATAGTAGATTGGTATCTGCTTCCTTCCTTCCTCGTGTACTAGGATGGCGCTTACGGCGTGCTTCGAGACTGCTAGATATAGCAGGAAGACCTCACCGAGCAGTCGCTTGGATAGGAGAGGAGGAGTGGTGAGATACGCCTTTAGCTCATGGAGAGCGGATTCGTACTCTTCCGACCACTGAAAGTCCTTTGGGTTTTTGAGGGTTCCAAAGAAGGCGTGAGACTTGTCGGAGAGCCTGGAGATGAACCTGCTCAGGGCTGCCATCCTTCATGTTCGCTTATGGACCTCCTTGACGTTCTTCGGGGAAGGGATCGAATGAATGGCCCTGATTTGCTCCGGGTTAGCTTTAATGCCCCGGTGGGTTACAATGTACCTGAGGAACTTTCCGGAGCTGACCCCGAATGAGCACTTAGCTGGGTTGAGCTTCATGTTGTACTTCCGGAGAGTGGAGAAGGCTTGTTGTAGGTGAGATATGTGGTCTTCGGCCTCTAGGGATTTGACCAGCATGTCATCGATGTAGACCTCCATGGTTCGCCCTATCTGGTCTGCAAACATCATGTTCACCAGCCGTTGGTAGGTTGATCCCGCGTTCTTTAGGCCAAAGGGCATAACTTTGTAGCAATAGATCCCTCTGGATTTCATGAAGGACGTCTTCTCCTAATCTTCCGGATGCATGAGTATTTGGTTATAGCCGGAGAACGCGTCCATGAAACTCATCAACTAATGCCCCGCGGTGGCGTTGACCAGCTTGTCGATGTGAGGCAGAGGGAAAGGGTCCTTTGGACAGGACTTGTTGAGGTATGTGAAGTCTATGCAGACTATCCACTTCCCGTTCTTCTTTTTGACTACGGCCACGTTGGCTACCCATTCCTAGTATTGCACCTCGCGAATGAACCCTGCGCCGAGCAGGCTTTTGACTATCGTTGACGATTGCGTCCCTTTCGGGAGCAAACTTCCTCCTATTTTGTCTGACGGGTTGATGTAGGGGATCCACCTGCAGCTTGTGCATGATGATCTCCAGATCGATCCCAGGCATATCTGCGTGGGACCAAACAAAGCGGTCGGAGTTAGACCTGAGGAAGTCTATTAACCTCCTCCTTAGTCCTTCAGTCAGCTTGGAGCCGACCTTGTGATGTCGGGTCTGGTCCCCGTCGATTAATGGCATGTCGTCTATTTCTTCGACCTCCGGTTCCTCGGTGTGATGAGCCGGAGGTTTGCTCTATAATTGCTGTAAGACCTTGGTCTTTCCCTTCAAGGTAGTCTGGTAGCAGGAGCGGTAATGCTGTTGATCCCCTCTGATTGCTCTTATGCCCCAGGGTGTAGGGAATTTCACCATATGGTGAAGAGTCGAAGGGACGGCTCCAATGCCGTGAATCCAGGGTCACCCCAGGATCATGTTGTAGGATGAATCGCGGTCATGTTGATCCCTTCAGCGTATACCGGGAGGGTCACCTCTCCGGCGGTCTGCTTGACTTCTCCGCTGAATCCTATGAGTGGGGTTATCCTCCGAGTTAGAGCACTTTCCTCCAGCCCCAAATCTGTGTATCCTCCTATGATGTTGCCGAAGCTCCCATTATCTACCAGTATTCTTTTTACAAAGGCAATTCGCTACAGTGAGCGATATGACCAGGGAGTCGTGGTGCGAGGTGAGAACCTTTTCCTGCTCCTTGGGCGTGAAGCTTATTTCGTCAGTACACAAGAGTAGGCATTTCGGCTTGGCTACCTCTAGGACGTGCTTGGCGTTCCAAGTACTCTTCTTCGCGGCTGTGTGGCTTATACCGCTGATTTTCTGAACTACCCAATATGACATGGATCACTCGGTCCTGTCGAGGTGGCGAGACGGGAGCAGCTTCAGTGGGTTTCCCATTGTCTCCTTGCTCAGATGGCTCTTGGCCTTCTCGTAAAGGAACTCCCTGAGGTGTCCTTTCTTAGGCAATTCGTTGACCTTGATCTTCAGTGCGATACAGTCCTCCGTTTTGTGACCATGGTCGCGGTGGAATTCGCACCAGAGACTAGGGTTCTGGAAAGAGTCGGGTGCTTTCATCTTCTGTGGCCACTTGACCTGTTGGCCCATCTGCCTCAGAACATTGATCAGCTCCGGCCTTGAGACGGAGAGGTGAGAGATGTCTGGCCACGTGGACACTGCCATCCCTTCTGCCTTCTCGATCGGCCAATTCTGGTAGCTGCCCCGGTTTCAGTTTATGGAATCCCTGGCTGATCTTAGAGAGGGTTTCTCGTCTCGCTCGGTTCGGTCCAGTCTGACCGCCTTGGGTCTTGCTTTAGCTGCGCCTTAGTGCGACTGGCGTGGTCTTACACTGATATTTGGTCAGCTCCTTATAGAGGTCCCCGTCGGGGAGCAGACCTCTCTTGAAGGCAGAGATGGCAGTGGGGATGCTGCATTCGGGAATGGCCACCTTCTCTTGATTGAAGCGGGCTATGTAATCTCGCAGGGGTTCCGCCCGATGCTGGAGGATTTCGTAGAGGCCGTTAAATGTTTTCTCTAGGTCCCTGCTGCTGGCGAATTGTTCTACGAACTAGTCGCTGAGAATAGCGAAGTAGGCTATGGACCTGGAGGGTAGGTTGATCTATCATTGCGGAGCGGGTCCGGTCAGGGTTGAACCAAACCCTTTGCACATGGTAGCTTCACGCGACTCCTTTGGGAGTGATACAGCGAGCATCCTTTGTCTGTATTGGGCGACATGATCGTCCGGATCGCTGGTGCCGTCATACGCCTTTATACTAAGGAATGAGAACTTCCTGGGCATCTCTATTAAGGTGATATCGTCCGTGAAAGGAGTGTTGGCATAAGAGTCAGGGTTGCTCTTCCGGATGGGGGGAGCTACTCCTGGGAGCCTCTCTACCATGGACTGCATGGCGTCGAGCCTATTGGAGAACATCTGTTCCAGGTAAGCAACCAAGGGAGACTCCATTTTCGCTGCTCCATTGGGTGCTTCCTTATTGGGTTCTGGCTCAGATTCGCTGTCTTCTACGTCGTAGGTCTGAGCATCCTTGGCTTTTTCCCGCGTTGTTGCGTCTCCTTGCGACGCCGTAGGTGGGAAATTCACACCCGTTCCAGAGTTGGCTGTCTCCAGAGTTGGCATGGGATGGATCTGAGTCCGGAATCGACGCTTCTTGTTACTTGCCGTGTTGAGTGCTTGGTTCTCGCCTTGGAGGTTTAGATTCTCTGATTCGAGCTGGCTGAGCTTTTCGGCGCTCTGCTCCAGTAGCTTGGAGTGTTCGTCGAGCTTCTCCTTCAAGCTCTAGACTTCTGAGGAGAGCTCGGGATTCTCCGTAACTTCTACTCGAGCTCTATTTAGGTCGGTCACTTGGCTTTGGATGCCGTCGAGTTTCCTTTGGAGCTCGGCTTCTCTCGGACTAGCTTCGGGTAGCTCGTTCTACTCACCCACCGCCATTATCACGTAGTTTAGATTACTCCCCTCCTTCTAGCGCCAAACTATTAGGGGATTTTTGTGTAGGATCTTTGTGAGTACTACAGAACGTTGGATAAGGCTTAGATTTCATGAATATTTGAGAGAAATAGACTTGGAGAGATGTTTTATTAGATAGAACAAGCCGGAACAACAATGTTTGGTGTATAAACCCTAGTTCTAGCTGCCTAGCTCTAATCTCTAAGTCTCGAAGTGTCGATCCCCAGCTTTAGGGTTTAGGCTCCCCTTATATAGTTGTTTTAGGTTGGCCTTAGTCGGTTTGAAGTAGGTTAAACTCTTTCATATTCGGAAATATGGAAGGTTCTCCTTATCAGAAGTTTTCCTCTTCCCAGAGGATAGGGGTGGTCCCTGGGACCGGACCCGAGGTACTTCCTAGCGGGGACCCGAGGAGTCTCCTAGCGGGGACCCAGAGGTCGGTGTCCTGCCAGGGTCTAGAGGAATTCCATAGCGGAGTATTTTTCCCCAACAACTCCTTTCACTGATGAGATCACCCTGATCGAGATTCCCATGAAATTCTCTTTTCCCAGCATAAAAGCGTATGACGGTACCAGCGATCCGGACGATCATGTCGCCCAATACAGACAAAGGATGCTCACTGTAGCACTCCCAAATCCTGATCGGACCCGCCTTGCAATGGTACATCAACATACCCTCCAGGTCCATATCCTCCTTCGCTGCCCTCAGTGACAAGTTCGTAGAGAAATTTGCCAGTAGCAGAGACCTGGAGAGAACCTCTAACGGTCTATACGAGATACTCCAGCATCGGGCTGAACCCCTGTGAGGCTACATATCCCGCTTCAATCAAGAGAAGGTGCCCATTCCCGGATGTAATATCCCCACCGCAATCTCTGCCTTCAATAGAGGCTTGCTCCCCGATGGGGACCTCTATAAGGAGCTGACCAAATACCAGTGCAAGACCATGGAAGACATGTTATCCCGAGCCTGGGGACAGGTAAAATGGGAAGAAGATGTCGCCAGGCGCGCGAAGGCGCAAAGCAAGACCCCAAGGTGGTCAGGCCAGACCGAACAGAGCGAGACGAGAGACCCTCTCCAATACCAACCAAGGATTCCGGGAACAGAAGCCGGGGCAGATACCAGAACCGGCTGATCGAGAAGGCAGAAGGGATGTTAGCGTCCACGTGGCGAGACATCTCTCACCTCTCCGTGTCAAGGCCGGAGCTGATCAATGTTCTGAGGTAGATGGGCCAACAGGTCAGGTGGCCTCAGAAGATGAAAGCACCTGATTCCTTCTGGAACCCTGGCCTTTGGTGAGACTTCCACCACGACCACAGTCACAAAACGGAGGACTGCATCGCACTAAGGATCGAGGTCAACGAATTGCTTAAGAAAGGACACCTCAGGGAGTTCCTTTCTGAAAAGGCCCAGAGCCACCTAAGCAAAGGGACGATGGGGAAGCCCACTGAAGCTGCTCCCACCTTGCCACCTCGACAGGACCAAGTAATCCATGTCATATCATGAGGCTCGGAAATCAGTGGTATAAGCCACGCAGTCGCAAAGAAGAGTACTTGGAACGCCAAGCACGGCCTAGAGGCAACCAAGCCAAAACGCCTGCTCCTGGGTACAGACGAAATAAGCTTCACGGCCAAGGAACAAGAAAGGGTCCTCACCCCACATCATGACGCCCTGGTCATATCGCTCACTGTAGCGAATACATGATCCTGTGAAGATTGTGGTTCCATGCGCTGTATCTGTAGTTGAATGGCCTATTCCACCCGACAGAAGTATGCATTTAGACTCTTATAGTGGATTATTTGATGATCATCAACATGCAACAGCTTCTCAGAGAGGGTTGCGATTTAGACATGAAGTCAATAAGGGCCCAGCAGAAGCAGCATCGATCGACAGCGAGCGGATACCATCGAACGACACCAACAAGCCAGAATCGATCGACACTTTCACCCCAACATCGATCGACACCCATCGTGTATCAGAACAGAAAGAGTATAAAGTGTGTCAAAAAAATTTTGATGGAGGAACCCCACGCGACCAGATAAGTCTGGGGGAAAGAAGAGGAGGAATTGGAAGAAGATGAAAAGGATCAAGGGCGATCCTCAGTTATCATTGATTCCTTACTTCTCAGACGGTGTCAGGAAGTACAGAGTGTGCAGCAGATGCTTCTCACAGCCATTCGCAAAGCTTCGCGCACTCCCTATTGCTGAGATGATAGTCAAAGGAGAAGAGTCTACGGAGGAGGCTTTCACACAAGAATGATAAAGCTTCAGAAAGCAAACATTGAGACTTGTTTTGGAGCATGTTCTCATTCTCATCTGGACTAAATCAGATCTCCAAAGTCAAGCTAAATGACTATAACAAAGCGTTGAATGGGAGGCAGCCCACTATTAAGTAATTTCATCCAGTTTAGTTTAGATTATTACTTATTTTTGTTTGATATTTATTGCAGGTCAAAAAAAAGAAAGATGAACAGTGACGACGACACTGTAGTAAAGGCACTGTAGCATCGATCGACACACTAGCAGAAACGTCGATCAACACTGTCACACTGTAGCAGAGGTACTGTTCATCGGGAAAAATAAAAAGATCCAAGGTCCATAAGTTCTACACTAGCATCGATCGACGGCTGGCCAGCGTATCGATCGACAGAGCATCAAATGTATCGATCACCACTTAACATGGTTGGCCACCAGAATCCTGCTTGAAGGATTTTTGATACCGTTTTAAAGATCGCAAAATGCCAAGCATAATCGGATCGATGGCATTGGAACAAAATGTCATGTATCTCAGTTTCGGCGATGCAACGTCTATACATCCCGTCAGAGCAATGTTTGTAGAGATATGGTTCGTCCCAGTGATATCTCCTAACTTCTCTTAAAAACTTCTTTCTTGTATAGCCTCTCAACTCTTCGGGTTCTATGTCAGCAGCTAAATAGTTTACTATATCAGCGTACCAAGGTCTGCTCTTTGAACTTTGCCCGACCGCATGCACTTCCTGATGCAGACTTTCATCTACGGGGGAATCACGGTCTGGGAACAGCTCGTTGTATGCGACGTTTACTTTTATATCGAAGGTGAGGGTTATGGGATTTATTTCTTTATTTAGATCATCTGGAGTGTCAATCGACATAGCATTGTCGTCGTCGATCGACATAGCATATAATCGATCGACATGGCATCGTTGTCATCGATCGACAGGTCCTCGGAACTGAGACATACATTCCCGATGAATGAATCCGTTTGGTAAACGTTTTCAGTTGGTAAGAAATCATCGATGGAGACGTCGTTTTCTATTCTTGTCCAGGAAAGATGATCTGCAACTCCATTTTCTACTCCTCTTTTATCTTAATCTCGATGTCGAATTCTTGAAGTAGAAGGATCCATCGCAGGAGTCGTGGTTTCGCATCTTTCTTTTGCATTAAATATTTAATTGCAGCGTGGTCAGTATGGACGATGATTCGCGAACCGATCAGGTATTGGCGGAAATTTTCAAATGCATAAACTACAGCAAACAGTTCTTTTTCTGTTGTTGCATAATTCATTTGTGCCTCGTCGAGTGTTCGACTGGCATAGTAAACTGCATGTAGCTTTTTGTCTTTTCTTTGGCCTAGAACTGGTCCTACAGCGAAATCGCTCGCATCGTACATGATTTCGAAAGGAATATTCCAGTCAGGTGCTTGTACGATGGAGGCAGTTATCAAGGCTTTCTTTAATTACTCAAAAGATTTTACGCATTCTGGTGTGGAGTCGAATTTAACTTCTTTACAGAGGAGGGAAGTGAGAGGTCTAGCGATTTTGCCAAAATCTTGTATGAACCTCCAGTAAAATTCGGAATGTCCGAGAAAACTTCTCACGTCTTTTACATTTGTGGGTGCCAGCAGACCGGTCATTGCTTCAATTTTTGCCCGATCTACTTCTATACCAGCAGCGGAGACTTTATGTCCTAGGACGATTCCATCGTTAACCATAAAGGGGCATTTTTCCCAATTTAGAACGAGGTTCTATTCTTCACATCATACCAAAACTTTACATAGGTTATCGAGACAGTTTTTGAAACTGGATCCATATACTGAGAAATCGTCCATAAAGACTTCCATGAAATCTTCTATCATATCAGTAAAGATTGACATCATGCATCGTTGGAAGGTGGCAAGGGCATTACAAAGACCGAATGGCATTCTGCGGTACGCGAATGTTCCATAAGGGCATGTAAAGGTGGTTTTTTCTTGATCGTCAGGATGTATAGGGATTTTGAAAAATCCAGAGTATCCGTCAAGAAAACAGTAGTATTGGTGATTTGCCTATCTTTCTAACATTTGATCAATGAAGGGTAAAGGAAAATGATATTTTCTGGTGGCAGCGTTTAGCTTTCTATAATAGATACACATTCGATGTCCAGTGACATTTCGCGTGGGAATGAGTTCGTCCTTGTCATTCTTCACTACAGTGATTCCGCCCTTTTTTGGTACGACATGCACGGGGCTAACCCAATTGCTATCCAAAATCGGGTAAATGACTCCGGCATCTATAAGTTTAATTATTTCCTTTTTAACAACTTCTTTCAAGTTCGGGTTCAGTCGCCTTTGGTGTTCCACTGACGATTTCGAACCATCTTCTAGGTGAATCTAGTGCATGCACAGATCTGGAGAAATGCCAGGAATATCCTCGAGAGAGTATCCGAGGGCTTTCCTATATTTGCGTAGTTTATTTAATAACAACGCTAGTTCTCCATTGGTCAGGTTGGCGTTCACGATTACGGGGTATGAATTTTTATAGAGAAAAGCATATTTGAGTCCAGCGGGTAGCTCTTTTAACTCAATCTTTGGTGCCTTTTCGGGATCCCATTCCTCCAAGGAGGATGGTTGTCGATCGACAGCTTTCATTAAATATCAATCGACGTTGATTTCCGAAGTGTCATCCTCTATGTCATCAATGTTCGCTATTTTGATACTTGCGCCCATTAATCGTGTCTATTCCTCAGCTCTACTGTCAACACTAAATGTTTCTTCTTCACTGGATGTGAGTACTTTCTCCAGGGGATCATCTGAGCACAGGTTTACGAAAGATTCTACAGTCAATTCACAGATATCATCCACATAGGAAGTCTGTTTATCGATTAAAGATCGTCTTATCAGCTTATCCATGTCGAAGGTCATCAGAATGTTTCCAATGTTTAGACATATTCTACCCTCTTTGACATCGATTATCGCTCCTGCTGTAGCTAGAAATGGTCTTCCCAAAATGAGGGGATCCTTTTGTTCATTCTGGTATTTCAGCAGCACGAAGTCCGTAGGGACGTGACAATCGCTAATCCTTATCGGCATGTCGTCAAGCACTCCCTCAGGTAATCTAACGGATCTATCGGCCAGAACCAAAGTTATTTTGGTTGGTTTGAACTTATCGTATCCTATGGATAACGCGACAGATTGCGGCATGAGGTTCACGCTGGAACCTAGGTCACAAAGGGATCGAGGAAAACTTTTATTCTGTATATTGCAATCCAAAACAAAGCTGCCCGGATCGGGTCTCTTGATCGGAGTTTTGCCTTGGATTATTGCACTTACCTACTCTGAAACCATCATGACGCTGCGCTCAGCGGCTGGAAACCTGTTGGATACCATGTCTTTTACATATTTTTTTTATTGAAGGTGATACTTTTATGGCATCACTCAATGGCATCTCCAACGTGATCTTATCGAATGCTTTCTTGCAGATCGCTTTATCTAATTCTCGCTTAGTTTGCGTCTTGTTAGGAGGGAAGGTGGTAAAGTTCGTTACACTCATTCCATGGCTGGTTTAGCAGGAGTTAAGCGTCGATCGACATTGTATCCACATTGTTGATCGATATTTACCGTAGTGTGTCGATCGACGTTGGTTCTCACTTGTCGATCGATTTCCACATCTTCTTCCAACTCTTCTTCTTCCTCCTCGAGGTCGATGGCTGCTTCCTTAGTGTTTGGCAGCTCTTTCTTTCGAGGTGTTTCTAACTCGGTATTGGGATCATCGAGGATTATCAGGCATGACCTATTTTCACCGGTTTCCTCAACTACAGCACGTTTTTCTGAGTTGTTAATTTCTATTGTGCTCGGAATTAGGCGTTTTCCGCTTCTTAGTAACACGGCATTAACCTGACGTTTCGGGTTCGCGTCAGTCCGCCCCGGGAGACGTCCTGCCTCTCTTTTGATGGCGGTTTCATTTTCCACGACTTGACCGTCCAGTCTCTTAATGTGTTCACTTAAGGCGTCGAACTTCCTCATTAGCTCACTGTACATTATGTTTATTTTTCCGTTCAGGTCAGTGGCCAATTTGCGATTTCCCGTGAAAGCTCAGTTTAATCTAAACTTTGCTCTGCCTCGGTGTGAGCCAACAGTAGCATCGTAATTTTGGGTAAAGCTATTGGGGTTAGGGATAGGTTACCTATCTTTCAAGGTCGAATTATCTACGAAGTCTACTCGTTGTTCTAATTCAAAAAGGGTATCATCGTCAATTTGGTATATCCCAAACTGGTTTTGTCCCTTCAGAGCCGAATGAAGCGAATCTCGAGATTCTTTGATTTTGACTAAAGGTGACTCATCCATTGAGTCAACTCTCCTTTCTCGATCTACGTCCATCATTTCGTAGGATCTACCCGTAGCTACATTTTTGATCAAACGCTTTGCCACTTCAGGGTTCCTGGTACTGAAGCTCCCTTCACTGGCTGTGTCAAGCGTGATTTGGTAATGCAAGTTAATACCTCCGTAAAATGTATTAATGAGTTGTGGCTCTTAATATCCATGATGGGGACATTCAAGTTGGTAGCTCTTGAATCTCTCCCTGCGTTTCTGAATGATTCACGTGGACCTTGACAGAAAGTGGAGATTTTCTTCCTTACATCCCAGTAGCGCGTCTCATCGAAGAATTGATTGATGAAGGTGCCCCTTATTTCCTTCCAACAGGTCAAAGATCCTGTTGGTAGTTGGTTTAGCCATTTTTTGGCGTCGCCTTCTGAGGAGAATGGAAAGAGTTTACAGCGATTGTATTCGTCATCCATCATATCTTCTAGATACTCGATGTGCTAGTGTGGATGCTCTGAGATGGTCCCACGGAAAGGGTTTTGATGTACCATGAGTAAGTATTCGAGGCTAACCCCGGATTTCTTGGTATCATCTTTTGGTAGTTTATTGGCGGACCTATTGGAATAGGGCCTGCCAGGGTTTAAGTAGTCTTGCAAAGGTAATTTCCATTCATGATCTCTTTTTGAGATCGAATTAATTTGAACAGGGATTGCAGTCCCCTGTTCATTCACAATTTGGTTATTTCGTTGCTTAGTTGACCTTTAGGTTCTCCTAGGACTACTTCCTCATTAGCGTTATTGGTAAGATCGATGTTTGATGTGCGGTGTCGACCGATATCTTTGTCGACTCGTCGCTCGATGTTGTTGCAGTTTCGTCGATCGATGCTCGGCCGAAATCCATGTCTTCCATCTTGAAGTTTCTGTGTCAGCAGGAAATGAGAGAAAACGTTTTAGCAAATTTAGTAACAAAATCTAGATTAAATTCTAAACTTAATCTAATGGTAATAAGAAAGAGTCCCCGGGAACGGCGCCAAATTTGATATCACTCAAATTATCCTAAGGAGTGAATTACCCTCTCAAATAAGAGGTTCGAATGTAGTACTTAGGGATCGAATCCACAGAGACTCTAGGATTACACAATAGATTATGGTCTTGAAATAAATCTAGATTAAATGGTTTATAAGTTTTAAAGCAGTAAATGGAGTGGTGAGCAAGTATATTGCTAGATTAATTTGTTTTGATGTTGTTAACAGTTGGGAGAAATAGCTAGATTCAGGTATATTTTAATATATGATAAGTAAAACTTAATTTATGTTTTAGGGGATTATTGATATTAATCATTCTTGAATTCAAACTTAAGATATAATCAATCTGATTATCTAATCTGGATCTCGGATTTCAACTCTCGTATGTTAATCACGAGAAAGTGTCGATCGATAATTCTTTATGAATATCGATCGATACACCTTTCAAAATATCGATCGACAGGGCTATCGCTGCGTCGATCCACACTTCTTCCAGAAAGCTTTACGGATAGGTTTGATCTAAATTCTCTAACTCACTAGACCAACTCTCGTCTGTATCTAATCAGTAAGATCATACTAGTTATTTTCTGGTATTGAGTCAAGCGATGGCTTGATCCCAATTAATCCTAAGATCTAAGTTTAAAGGGTGATCAATCCTAAACTTAGCTTTAAGCATAACTAGATGACCCTAACAATTGTTGTTGTCAGTAATACATTTATCAACCTATTGAGAAACCTAAATCTAACAATAATGATTACTCAGACATATTCATGGAACACATAGTTATGATGGTCTGAATAATACTTAAATAAAATGAGTAAATAGAGTAAGCAACAAAATGAATAAAAGCAAGGGAGTTCAAGATCTTCTTTGTTTTGCAGTGTTGATCTATCTCTCCAATTCTAAGATCTCCCCTTTCAATGGTGGCTTCTTGATTTCTCCAAACTAGGTCTAAAAACGTCTCTAGGCAAGTTTGCCTCTAAAATGATACAAAACCCTAATAAATAGCCTAACAGGCGGCCAGAGACTTAAAATGTAATTATTGAAACTTTTGTGAAACTTTAATTTTTCTAATTTGTCATTAACTCTCGGGTGGCTTCGTCGTCGATCGATATGAAGAGTTCACCATTGATCAATATTCCTTGGTAACTATCGGTCGATATTCTGACAAATAATCGACCATCCAGCAAAGCTCAGAAATCTCAAAATAGCTCCAGATACATCATTTTCTTCCGGTTAGTACCTGAACCTGTAACTACTCTAAATAAACTATATATAGTAATAATATATCTTAAAACACTCATAAACCATGGTTAAAAGTGGGTAGAATCTTTAATTAGTAAAATATGGAAGTTCGTGTTGTTTCAAAAAAAATGCATATATTTGTAACTATAGTTAGGCTATATTTAAATGTGAGTATTTAGTAATAGTATAGGTTAAAGAGAAATATATGAGGTACAGTTTTTAGAAAAATATACTATCTAGAATCAAGTTGGATCCAAATTTGTGATTCTGTTATAATAGATTGTACATCTATACTATATAAAAGTTGAGGCTATAAGCCATCGAGAGCGTTCACATAGGATTTAAACGACCAATCGTAGTATGACAAATTATTATTTAAGTTTACTATTTTTAAAAATGTTAATATTACCAAAAAAATGTTTATTTCAAACTAAAATATAAATCAATATAGAATAAGGTAAATTTACAAAAATATAAATACTATATTAAGTTAACATAATGTTTAATATTTTTTGAAAATTAAAAAATAAATAACGAAAAGAATAATTAATTTAAAAATACAAGACTTTCAAACAAATATAACTATATAAATCTAAATTTAAACTCATGATTTTCAAAGTTTAGGTTATATACTATTGAAAATATTCAAACTAACATATACTATATATAAGTTGATATTATAAATCATTGAGAATGTTCACATATTATTTTAAAGCACCAAAAATATACCAAATCGTTTTTCAATTTGGTATTTCTAAAAATGTTAATATTACGAAATTTTTTATTTCAAAATAAAATATAAATAATTATCAAATAAGTTAAACTTACAAAGTTAAAAACATCATGTAAAAATCTATACTATATAAAATAAAGTTT
>NW_013617447.1:84491-86150 GCF_000695525.1 Brassica oleracea var. oleracea | reverse complement strand
GTACTTATAAGAAACTATAAATACTTTAGTAACAGTAATTTTACTTTTATAATACAAACAAATAAATAGCTAAGTTCAAAAATAACAAATTTATAAAAACAATGTAAATAGGAAATCAAATAATATTTTAATAATATTAATAAAAATATTTTTTACGAAATTCATCTTTTTCTTAAAAAATATTGCAAAATTAAATTAAATTATTAAAGCAGATTTGCGCGTAGCGCAAGTAAAAAATCTAGTCTTCTTATTATATAAAGAAGAACTATTCTCTCTTCTTATGCATACACGTCACTAAATCGGATACTCACAGACTGACACGTGTCTCATCTAATACTAAACTCTGCGTTTCATTTAAGTGTCCTAATAGTTACGAGTTTTGTTTTGATTTGTTTCTGAACGGGCTTTACTTGGCTCTTCATTTAAAAATGAGAATCAAGATTAGCAAGGCCCATTGTGAAATACAACGTAGAGGCGGCTTACGGAATTAGGGTTCCATTATCTTCTTCGATCTGCTCGGACCATAACCAGCAAAAGAGATATACTATGCCGTCTCAGCCGAATCATCTCGAAGAAATTTTATGTCGTGTTGCGATTTCGTCTTTTGGTCTTCATTGATTGAATCCTCAGAGATGGTACGTTTTGTCTGGATTTAACGCTTTTACGAATCTTCCTAACTCCATCAAGAACGACGCCCTCATTCAGTGAATATCCCGTCAGAGGCGGTATTTCTCAGCTTATAAATATGTAATATTTCAACCTCTGAACATCTCTCATTTCGTGATAATCCCCAAAACTTATTTTCAGTTATATGGCTAATCCATCTGTTCTTCTTCGTGATCTAAAGGTGGCCACTGTTCTTCTATCGTCGAAGTGAGGCTTCTAAGATTTTGGGAAGCTAGAACCTTCAAACGTGGTGGGGAGTTGATGGGGTGGATATGCTTCTCCTTATGCCAAGGTTTTCCGATCTTAAATCTCAATTTTTTTGTTTAAAGTTTTAGTTTTTCCGATCTTAAATCTCAAGTTTTTTCTAAGTTTTCCGCCCTTGACATTCATAAACTTCGAACTGTTTACATTAGATATATGCAGGTTTCTCGATCTTATATCTTTTGTTTTTAAAAGTTTTACGGCCTCCACATTCATAAATTTTAAACTCATACATTTGAAACTCTTGCTTAATTAAATCATGAAAAAATGATATACGTAGGTTTTCCGATCTTTGACAATTTCACGTTCAGTTTCCTAAGTCGGTGCATCTGCAGCTATATATATAGGTGAGTTTCCATCCGTCAAAATCATCACTTTCTTACTCACAATCATATCAAGCAAATAATTTTTTCAGAGTAAAAATCGGTTGCTGTAGCACCACAATTGAAGTTCGCAGGCTAAATCTCAGAAACATGGGGGGCAGAGGAACTGGAAAGTCTCAATCATAATACGGTAAGAGTTCTTAGCGAAGGATACATGTTTTTACCATTGCTGCATTAAGCATGTTTTGCTTTCTCTCGCAAATTATTTTTTTAACTTTTGGACATTTTGCTATATCTCTCTCAGGTTGAACTTAAGAGGTTACACCGTATGTAAGAGCGGATGGTCAATAGGGAGAAGTTATAAGTAAGTTAAATACTTACCCTTTGATTTTCTTTTATTGAAACAAAA
>NW_013617447.1:81879-84391 GCF_000695525.1 Brassica oleracea var. oleracea | reverse complement strand
TCCGTCGGAATGTCCGTCAGAATACCGTTGTTTTCTTGTAGTGAATATTTATATGTCTAATGTGAATAATAAATTAAACTTCAAATTCAAAATAAACTAAAAGTAAAAGATCATTGTAATAAATTGTCAATAACAAAAATAAACTAACACCAAATCACATCAACTAATTTTGGTTCACTCTACCATCGTTCACTTCATTTTCTTCAGGTGACATAATGAAATCTTCATCAAAATCTAAAAATCACAAATATAAAACTGAAAAGGGAAAACCTATCTTTTTTTTTGTCAGCACTTAACTTCTTAATTGGAAACTTAGAATATAAAACATAATCTAAAAGCTAAAAAAAAAAGTAAAAGTTATTTATCGGTTCAACCGGTATCCGGTTCCGGATTTCAGTGAAAAACGGATTTTTTCTAGGTCATCGGGTTTACTGGTTCAACCGCGGATCCGGGTCGGGTTTCAAAACACTGATTACAACATACAAAAACCTGCAGTTCAAAAAAAACATGCAAAAATCGGTCTATATATAATTCATACCAAAACATATGATTCACAAGTGCATCAATAGCAACTAACTTCAAAAAAATCTTAAGAGCAGAAATAAACAAATTTATAATTTATAGTTTGACACTACCTAGCTAATACTACAGACAATACTGAAATGGTTTCAGATGTTTCTATCATTTTCAGCGAAATAAAGATAATATAATAACGTAATCCATATAGAATGTGCTTACTGAAAAAAATCTGTGGGAAAAATTATTTAAGTGTAAATATTACTCTTTTTGTTTCATGAAAAATGTCATTTCGACAATGTTTATACAAATTAAGAAAATGCTTAACATTCATTTGTGACATTTTCTTAACCGATAGTTTTTGAAATAAATAAAATTATTTATAAAATTCTTTTTTTTAATTAAAATTAAATTTAAAACATGTATAAATTGTATTGGAAGTCTAAAGTGAGATTTTTGTGTAACAAGAAAAAAATGTCAAAAATTACATTGTCTATGAAACGAAAGGAACGTGAGAGTACTCATAACTCATTTGTGTATGCATATGACAACTAGACATGATACCTTAACTATAGGACGGGAAGGAACGCCATTAGCCTGTGATAGTTTTGTTGTTCTTTTTCAATGATATTTTTCATATCTTATCCATAAAGATTGTTGACCAGTAACCTTGAGGTTAAACTGTAACATTTGTCTAAGATCATTTTTTTACTTCAAACGGTTATTCTATTATTCAAACTAGAGGTGGTCTGAGTAATCGTATTCGAATATAACAACCAATAAAATAAGAATTTTCTATGAAATGATCTTTGCAGTTCTAGGTAAGAAATCTGAAACTTCATTTTGTCGTCGAGGAATATGAAATTTCTTGAATTCTTGGAATCTTGTTTTAAAAGTCTTGAATTTATCGCTTCCAGCTCTGTTGAAAAGTTTGTCCATGCATCAGATTCTTTTACCGTGTTGATCAGGTTCATATAATCTATTCCAAAATTTTGGCATGCAGAATGTGTTAAATATAGAACTATGTAATGGATAAAGAGTGTTTTTATATTTTGGGTTCCATGAAATATTAGTATTTGTATAGACAACCAATTATTGGGTATTACTTTTTCGGGTTGCCTAATATGATATATACTTGGGGACTGATTCGAGAATCTCAGATTAAATGTTTATGTACACATCAATACCGTTCTTCAGTTTGGTTAAATTACAAAAATGATTAGTTATGTGTGTTCTTATTTGATTAATACATGGTCGATCATTTCAACTTTGACTTAGACCAAACCGAGGTATCACAAATGTCCACTTAATCAGTTGCGAAGAACATGTTGTTTTCGTAGTTATCATTGATTACATGGTACAGTACACACGCGCGTGTGTGTAAATAATATATATATATA
Source organism: Brassica oleracea var. oleracea (assembly GCF_000695525.1). Taxonomy (NCBI): domain Eukaryota; kingdom Viridiplantae; phylum Streptophyta; class Magnoliopsida; order Brassicales; family Brassicaceae; genus Brassica; species Brassica oleracea. The sequence goes on along the minus strand of NW_013617447.1, from coordinate 82,475 downwards.
TATATATATATATATATATATATATATATTCAGTACAACACACTTACATGTGCGTGTTCATTTGTACAAAGTCTAATATTTTTTTTTTTTTAACTACTAAACTTCTCTCCAAGGTACTTCTTTCGATATGGTCTTTAACCGCTGGGTTGTCTGAAGCATCTTAGGTTTGACTTTCCGTTTTGGGAATCAGATCTCTGACACGACCACTCCAACGTTCAAATTTTTACTCCTCTAGGAAGTATCCACTGGACTTTTCACTACCTCTTCGATTATTCATTGGGTAAACTCCATGAGGAGCTGTTCTCACCGGAACCTACCGGACCAGGCTCGGACCACCGCTCCTCCCCCGCAACCAGATGTCTCGGTGCTCCGTCAACAGAACCTACCCATAGGATAATAGAAGGGTAGCACAGAGTCGACCGGTAACTCCTCTGTAGCCTCAGTCCTAATCTCAGACCCATCCCATCCTCCCTCAAAGGACCACTTGCACATCAGAAACAACCGTCTCAACGTCTTTGAAGATACGCTACTACTACCGCTCTGGACACAGTTCTCTCAAGATAACTTCAATACCCTGCTAGTGAGCTTTACCCACA
>NW_013617447.1:76668-79196 GCF_000695525.1 Brassica oleracea var. oleracea | reverse complement strand
TTTCTAAAGACGCAACCGACCTCCTCGATCTCGCATGGTTGGAGAGGAATCCTGCGGGGCAGAGACCTTCTTCTAAATCACCAAGGCAAGGCAGTAGGAAACGGTGAATCAACATCTGTTTGGACAGATTCTTGGATTCAACCAGAGACGAAGCTCAAACCTATTGGCCCCGTCTTCCTCCTAGACAGAGACCTCATGGTCTCAGACCTATTGACACGAGAAACAAGAGAGTGGAATACCGACCTTGTGGAGAAGCTCATGCCTGAACTAAAGGAGCACGTACTGAAGCTGCGACCTAGTGTCCTTGGTAAGCATGATGCATACATCTGGTCCCTGCAACAATCAGGATCTTACAGTGTTAAGTCGGGTTACTACTCCACCTTCCTATCACCCAATCAATCGACTGAAAGGACTCGGGGAGATAATAATGAAGGCAAATGGAAAAAACGGAGAAATTTGCGTAAAAGAGGGATGCTCCAAAACATCACCTGTAACCATTGTGGGGAACCAGAGAGTGTGGATCACATCCTCTTTCACTGCCAATACGCAAACGAGGTCTGGAGGTATGGACCGTGGAATCAATCCATCGATACAACTGATGCTACAACGTTCTTCGAAAAGCTTGAGAGATCTTGGAACCTAACTCCCCTCCCACCTTATGGATTCACGGGCAATGCTTTGCCGTGGATATGCTGGGCAATCTGGACCTCCAGGAACCAACGGATCTTCGAAAATAGATCCCAATCGCCAGAAGAAACAGCTCTAAAAACGATCCAGGCTCTAAAAGCGATCCAGGCCCTCAAGGAATGGGAGATTGCGCAACCCCCGAGCCTGAAAATCCCCAAATCATTGACTACTGGCCAGCAACACGATCCGATGGTCCTTGATCCCTCTGAAATCTTCTGTAACACTGACGCGTCCTGGAGTCACACCTCTAAAGAAGTAGGACTAGCTTGGATCTTCACAAATGGATCAGCAACAGAGATATTTCGCGGGTCGATCAAGCAAAGCGTAGTCTCATCGCCATGCATGGGCGAAGCTCTGGCGATCAGAGAGGCCTTACTCCAAGCAGCCACCAATCACTACTCCATTATCTGTATTCGAACAGACTCTCAAGTGCTTGCACAAGCTATCACCTCTCGACGGAAGACGACGGAACTCTACGGGATTCTATCAGATATCGACGAGCTCGCTTTCTCCTCTTCCTCCCCCTTTATCAATTGTCGTTTTACTTATTTTTCTAGGGCCAATAACGGGCCGGCTGATGGTCTTGCCAAGGCCTGTCTGGTAGCATAGCCCGTTGTAAACCCAAACCAAAACTCTGTTTAATTTCTTAATGAAATTTCATGTTGCTCAAAAAAAGATTAGGATATTTTTTTAAAAAAAAATTGTTTAAGAAAAATATCACAAATTTGTGTCACTTTAGGGCCCATTATATTATTGAGATGAGTCTAGCGTGTTTCATATAGTTTTCAAAATTAGAGAACAAAATTTATTTATTTTTGACAAAGGGCTTAATTAGAGAACAATATTGCAACTAGAAAATATATATAAGAACTAGATCTGGTTTTTGTGGGAAACGAAAAGACAAATTTTGATTGGGTTAGGTATTACGATAAACAAATAGCTGCTTGTAGACTTGTAGTTATCATTGCGTTAAAAAGGAGCTGCTTGTAAAAACTTTTTTTTAAGGGTAGAGGTGTCAGGTTCTAGTCTTTACAGCTCCAACTTTTGTCCCTTATCTAAGGAGATTGTGGAGTTAAACGCAGAATTTTTTTTTTTTTTGACAAAGGGCCTAAACGCAGAATTTTTTGATTAAAAAAAAGGTCAGATTATAAAAGTTTTGCACGGAAGTCAATATAATGTTGAGATGTGTCGGTAGGAAAGAAGACTTTTGATCTTATGATAGGTTAAGCGGTCATTATCTGAGATAGTAAATAAAAACATAGTTGCTTGTAAAAGTCAGATGATGAAGTTTTGCATGGAAGTCAATATAGGATCAATTTGGTTCGAGGCGCACTTGCTAAAAATAGGATCACATTCTATAACTTTAACTTTGGTATCTATAAATATCAAAGTTAATAAATTAGTGAACAGTATGCTACTGATTCTATTAGAAAAAAACTTCTAATAGTTTTTTTTTTATTTTGAAACAATTTCAAATAGTATAAGTGTCTTACATTTCAATATAGGCCGTGTTCGTTTACATGTCGCGCGACCTGCGACCTGCGACATGCGACCGGCGACTGATCGCAGGTCGCAGATTGTTATTCGTTTTGGTGTCGCGTAACATGCGACCTGCGATTGGTCGCAAGTCGCAAGTCGCAGATTGTTGTTCGCTTTGATGTCGCGCGACTGATCGCGCGACCAGTCGCGGGTTCCCATTTAAGTCGCCCGAAAAAACAACGACTAAAAATTAAGAAAATTTTGATCGTGCGACTGGTCGCAGGTCGCAGATCGCAGGTCGCGCGACACGTAAACGAACATAGTTTTAGTCGCAGGTCGCAGGTTTAGTCGCAGGTCGCAAG
>NW_013617447.1:64815-76651 GCF_000695525.1 Brassica oleracea var. oleracea | reverse complement strand
AGTCGCAGGTCGCAGGTCGCAGGTCGCGCGACACGTAAACGAACATGACCATATTAACTAATTTTATAATCAGGGCCAAGAAATAAAGTTGATTTGCCGGATGACAAAAGACAATGTTAAAATTGACAGCCATCAATTTGTTTTCTTCTTTCAGTTTATTTTGCCAACAATAAATAATTTAATTTAAAAAAAAATTAAAAATAAAACCGGTGATATAAATCAATAAAAAGAATTTCCAATTGGTGCAAGTTTTTCCACCATTATGTTTTTGCTCTTTGTAAATGTTTAAACGGACAAAACTAAGGAGAAACTATTTAGATCGCTGAAACTTATTCAAATGGGAAATTTTTTAACTTTACCTTAAATTTGATACCACTTTATAATTTACCTTTAAATGATAATTATTTTCATAAATGCATCAAGTTTATTATAAAAAGACAAAAATAATTCTCCTAAATTATTTACATCCAATCAAATTAATTGTAAATATATCTTAATAAAACAAAAAAAATTGATTAAAAATTCAAATTTTATGAATAGTTATTTTATTAAATATTTGAAATTTATACTTGGATCTATTAATTGACAGAAATATTTGACAAATTGAATTTTCAAGTTATTGAATTTCTTTGGATTTAAATGCTATAAAATATGTTATATCTATTAATTGGCATAAATATATGACTAACCTAAGTTTTTAAGTTATTGAACTTAATTGGATTTAAATGCTATAAAATGTTATGATTAACAATTATTTTATAAAAACAAATATAATAAATCATTTAATCGGTTAATATATTGTAATCAACAAAAATGTAAAACTAAATATACATGAACTCAAATATAAAAATAATTAAATAAAAATACTTATTAAACAATTTTTTATTTTAAACTTAATTTTAACTAAATAAAAAATAAATTAAAATATTGTTTAACTAATTGAGAAAAATAAATTAAAATATTGTAAACCAGTAAAGCATAATTCATATTTTATTTTACCTAAAATTATTCTAAGAAAAAATATTTCATGCGCATGCCATAGAAAACCAAGTAGTTTAATGTTACTTAATCTAATTAAATAAAAAAACGTATTTACATTCATGTTTCTGAAACACACAAACACCAAAAATCTGATAGAAATAAATAAATACTTTTATTTCAAATAAAATAAAAATTCTTTTAAAAATTAAATCTTAAAAACATTTTCTTCAATTAATAATTCTAAAAATTAATAAAATATTATACACGAATAAGTTTATTTGTATACATATCATAATTAGCTAATGAAACACTTAATTATAGATATCATAATAAGTTTATCCGTATACATATCATAATAGAGTTTAGAATAAGTCAACACTACACACTAAACGACGTCAGCAAAACTCTCAAAGATTTGACTATTCCAAGTTTACGATAACTAAGCTAATAGAGTAGTTTATTAACTGATTTAAAACCTGATAATTTTATTCACTGAACACTCTTTATTTTGTCACAAAGATTTGACTATTCCAAGTTTATGTAGAACATAATCTAAGATTCGACAGAAGGAGAATTCACTGATGGCCCTCATCAGAACGATAACGATAATATTTGTCCTCATCAACATTAAAATCATCAAGAATGAGTGTAACACCATTGTTCCTTACGGAGTTAATAACAGCCCATACCTTGGTTCGACTCTTGAACCCTTTCTTTTCGATTTCTTTCTTGACATCGGCGTGGATGCCTCTTCCTTGCCCATCTTGGTGCCCTTCTACTTTCAGCCTCATCGCCAAAACCTCTCCTAGAATAGCAGCTGCTTTGGCATTGCAAGTACGACCACATTCTAGTGAGTTCTTGACTGCGTGCTCTACCGTTGAAGCTGTTGTTACTACTCTCCCGTTGTTTTTATCCACTACGTTTGTTGTTATGTACTTGATCGACATGAACAGCCTTAGGACGTACCTTTTGAGAACCGTCATTGATTCTATGGAAACAACAACAATGTAAGCACTGTGAAGAAACAAGATAATTGTACAGCAAAAAGAAATTAATCTCAAACATATCATTTGTTGATTCAACTTTACGCTTAAACTAGGTAGTTATCCGCGCTCTGCGCAGAGTGAAATAATTTGAAATGCTTATATAATCAAAATTAAAATTTTGGTTTTAAAAGTTTAGGATTATATTGTGTACATTTCAATATAAAGACAATCCATGCTAATACTCGTTATAAGATTTAAAGACATGATCAGCTATTAAAGCATCATATAAATTAACAGCATATGAGAAAATTACCACCTCTTACAACATAGATAGGTTGCTAGACACATGAGAAATAATTATTCAATCCCATTTATGAAACTTGTTATCACGGTACTTTGAGTGTAAAAGAATTAGCCAATATACTTCAAGGAACTTGCAGTTGTGTGTAAACCTTTGTATTAGTTTGGTTGATGAATTATGAATATTGATTACTTTAAGAACGAACCATTATATTTGTTCTTCATAGATTTAAAACATTCTGACTACGTTGAAGGTTCTTTATGTCCGGCAACTATTAATATATATATTGAAATTCATTTTGATCAAGGCTCGTGTAAAACCTGTTTTGGTGTATTAATATGTATTAACATGTAAAGTTATTATTGGAAGAGGTGGATAAATATTTATCACGTCATATGTAATGTAACACTAATTATAAAGGTAGATATAGAGTTTAATTAACATGTACAATAGGTAAGACCAATGGCATTTTATGTAATTACTCTAGTAATAGATGGATATTTAAGTGTCGAATACCAATAATGAAAAACACTGCGTTTTGACTGAGGCGATATTTTGGCGATTCTGAGTGCGATTTCAAAATCAAGGTTTCCGATGGATTCGGCTGCTTCGCCGGACTCATCTGAACATCCGGAGAGTGATCGGAAGGAGCAAGAAGTGAGGGAAGGGTTTGGGGAAGGTTCTTAAGAAGTGAAAGTGGCGATGGAGGTAGATCTGAAGAAAGGGAATCCAAGCTGGGTTCAAGTGGCGCAGGATAAGAGAAGTTTGAAGAAATACGATGTTGAGATAACCTCGACAAACGGTAAGCACAAGGTGGTGATTCCGGAAGATATTCTTTCTGATTCGACTCCTTTATGGGAATATTTTGTTGTTGGGAAATTTTTGGATATTGCGCCTCATATAGCCAAGGTTCATATGGTGGTGAACAAGATATGGAGTTATGGAGATGCTAAGGCTAAGATTGACGTGTATGATGTCAATGCTACTACGATGAGATTCAAGATAACAAGTCAGAAAGCTCGGGAGAAGGTTATAAAAAGAGGTATGTGGAATATAGCTGGAGTTCCAATGGTGGTGAAGAAATGGACTCCGAAAACTGAGGAAGAAAAACAAGAGGAAGAAGCTATACCGATGTGGGTTCATATGAGAAAGGTTCCATTACATATGTTTTCATGGGAGGCATTAAGTTTCATGACTAGTGCAGTGGGATTTCCGGTGCGTCTTCATCCACAGACCATTGCATGTTCAAATTTTGAAGAAGCAAAGGTTTTTGTTAATGTTGATGTATCAAAGAGCTTGCCTAAGGACATAGACTTTACTTTGGAGGGGAAGGAATTTACTGCAGAGTTCTATTATCCGTGGTTACCGTCTAGATGTAACAGCTGTGAGAAATGGGGACACACAGAGAAGGTTTGTGTAGTGAAGAAGAGAGGAAAACAGCAAGAGGAATGTGAAGTAAGAGAGGGTAACATAAATATTGGAGAAACAGTAGGGATTGTTGAGAAAGAAGGTATAAAGGATGATGAGTCACAGGTTCGAGAAGGAGGGACATTGAGAAGGGGAAGTATTGAGACATCAGAAAATAAAGAAGTGAAAGAAGATACAACAAGTGAAGAGGATAAAGGCAATATTTGGGCACTGGTGTCTCCGGATAAGATTGGAAGGGTTCAATCAACTCCGCAACGAGAACTAGGTGGAGTTCATATTTCAGCTTCGAAGTACTCTGTGTTAAGTCTTGATGAAGCAGAGGAAGGTGAAATTCTACAACTGCAGGGGCATGAGGGAGAAGAACAAGTAAATGAGGAAATAGAGAATACTGAGTTATTGGAGAGTGATCTATTAGAAGATGAAATATTAAGATCCAAAGAGAAAGATAAAACAGTGATGTCAAAAGGGGGGAAGAGAGTCCAGAAGACTAAAGCTCTGGAGGTTCATCCAAAGGGGAAAAGGTCTTCTAGACGCAATCTCTAAAATGGCGAGCTTTTTCTGGAATGTGCGCGACTTTAATAAATCTTTGAAACATTCCGTTGTTGGTGATTGGCTAAGCAATAAAGAGATCAAATTTGGGTGTATCTTGGAAACTAGAGTGAAGGAAAGGAAAGTAGAGAAGATATTGAGTTCTGTATTCAAGGGATGGTCTTCTATTACTAATTATGAAGATAGTCATGGAGGAAGAATCTGGCTTATTTGGAGAGATGATGTAAGAATCATTCCAGTTTATAAGACGGATCAGCTAGTTACTTGTCTAGTGGAGTTGCAAGGGGAGGAGGGTTTTTACTACACATGTATATATGCGAGTAATCAGATGGAAGAAAGAAGAGTGTTATGGGAAGATCTTGCTCATCAACATAACTCTCCCAGGTTTAAAAGTAAAGCTTGGATGATTATGGGTGATTTTAATGAGATATTAGAAGGTTCAGAGAGTTCAAATTTTGAAACTACAGGGAGGATCCCGATTTCAAGAAGTGGTATTACACTGCCAACTTACGGATATGGCATATCAAGGGCCACTCTATACGTGGTGTAATAAAAGAGAAGAAGGAGTCATCTGTAAGAAGTTGGATAGAGTACTGATAAATGAAGAAGCCTTGCATCGTTTCAGGTCTGCATATGTGGTATTTAAACCGGGTGGTTGCTCTGACCACATGAGGTGTAAGGTTCATCTTTTTCCACCGGTTGAGAAGATAAGGAAGCCTTTTAAATATGTTAATGCGTTAGGAAGTATTCCTGGATTTCTTTCAATGGTTCAAGATTACTGGGATTCGACAGAGGTTCAAGAATGCACATGCTATATTAATTTTTTGGGCCTTAATAAATCTCTGACTAACTAATAGATGTAAACTGTTGAGTAGGTTCAAGAATATACCGGCTTGTATATTCAACCACATAAGCCCATAGTTGGAACCAACTGTTTTGTTCATGAGAGCGGCATTCACCAGGTTTCATATATTAATTTATCTAAATGTAACATCAGAATATAAAAATGTGAATGATTTCTTTTAATGATGATTTTTCAAACGTTTTGCAGGATGGAATCTTGAAAAATCGGAGTACATATGAGATCTTATCGCCAGAAGATGTTGGGGTTGTAAAATCTCAAAGTTCCAGCATTGTTCTTGGAAAGCTTAGGTAATGATTCTATTATACTTCTTAGGTACGCATCGTTTTTTTTTGTGCTAATATTTATTTATCAATATGAACATCAATGGAAATATGCAGCGGACATCATGCTGTGAAAGATCGTCTGAAAGAGGTATTTCTTGTGGTTTTCTTAAGCGTTAGTTATACAACGATCATTTATATATTTACAAGATTACACTTTTTTACAGATAAATATCCGACATTAAGTATCCAAATATGTGTTTATTCTCTATTTTCAGTTGGGATATGAGCTCGATGATGAGTTGAACGACATCTTCTCAAGGTTCAGGGACTTAACCAAGCAGAAAAAGGTTTTTTTTCCCCTTTGCAGTTTTGTATCTTCTCATGCACATGCGTAACGATATCGATTTAAATTAGACATTTGATATAAGAATTTAAAATACGCACACTTCTTTTTTAATACGCACACTTATACGGTTTCAATTTGTTAATCTGTTCAGAGAATCACGGATGATGATCTGAAGGCGTTAGTAACGTGTCGTGATGAGGTCACGTCACTAAACGGCGCTACCGGTGAAGAGACTAACGGCTATGTACCAATCTCACAGATTTCCTCTGTGGTATAAAATCTGTGAAAATGTTGTGTTTGTGTACCACTTGTAATATCAAAGTTCCATTTGATATGAATGGGTTGTTTTTAATGAATAAAAACAGTATGAAGTTGAAATATTGTGCGTGAATCAACCTACCAAATTAGAGGTGCATATTTCCACGTGCTTTTTGTTTTGTTTCCTTTCTATACTTTTAAAATTGTATAGCATAATTAGCAGATCATGTAGTTTTAAAAATATATATTAGCTTTAATTATATATTTAAATTATACATTTTTAAAAAGCAATTGAATAAATATGTGTGAGTGAAAGTAAAATATTTTTTTTCAAACAAGAAATTTTCTTAACTTTTTTTTGCTCTTCAATTATTACAGTTGATTTAATGATGAGAGATTTTACGAAAGATTGCCATTGAGATCCAATCTGATTTTTCTTATAATTTGACAAAACTAAAAATAGTTGAATAATTAATTACAAAATTATTGGAATATCTTTCTAGCTAAAACAGATAAATATAAAATCTGTAAAACAGCTAAATAACAAAACCTGCTACTTAGAAGATGAATAAAGTTTTGTTTAATTTGGTTATGAAATTCAAATATGCGAGTTAAATTGATTTTTTTTTTTTTGTGTTAGTCCTCGTTAGAGCGCAAAGGGAACAAATCCGCGCATTATGTGCTATCGTTTCGAGATTAAACTTGATGCATATGACCAATTTACTCTACTACTTCACGATACACCCTCTAAGTATTTATACTTAATCCCACAGGATCCTTGGGCAATGAACATAGATAAGAGAGAAAAAATTACCAAAGATTATGAGCTCCTTCACAGAGATTAGCATATGTGTTAATGCCACCAACCTGGAGGTGCATACCACGTGAATCACGATACTATGACTATAGTCTGAGACCCTTGTATTATTGTGCCTGTAGTTGTACATAATGATTTAAAATCTGAACTGGCTTTGATTCATCTAATCTTTAAAGGCTTTCATGGTTAACTATAATTTGACTTTACAAATTATGAAATAATTGATATGGCTTTAGAATAAAATTAGTTACTCTGGTTTTGAGATTTTTAATAATTCCTGAGCTGAATAATTTTTGATTAAATTAGTCTTAAAAGCTAAAATTTGGTTGATTTTACTTTACCACTGCATACGATATGTTTGCAGTTGGTAAGTGCTAGTGGTTATTTGTGTTTTATAACAATAAAAAAGTTGTAATTTTTGTACTATTTTGTATGTTTCAAACCTCTCAATAATCGGTTTCTTTTGACGACTGTAGCTAAAAAATATTTCTTTTCTTTAAAGTATTATTTACCATTAATACAAAAATAATAAATTCGAAACTAAAATTCAGATATTATAATTCAAATATATGAATACATTTTATATTTTCTAATTTATATTCCCTAACCAGTATCATAACATATTTATAAAAAACTTTTTACGAAAAATTTACCACTATATTTTACTTAACCACTAATATATGTATAGATTTTCCTTAACCATTAATATATTTTCGATATTTTTCTTAACCACTAATATCTTTTCCATATGTTCATATTTTATATATATATATATATATATATATATATATTTAAATCAAACAAAATTTTATAAAATATAGTATATAATCTTTATAAAAGAGAAAATTTCTTCAATAAATTATAATTTTTCATCTAAAAAATATAATATTATAATTAATTATATTAAGTATTCAATTTGACTATAATAAATTAATTTTTTATTTTCATAAATGTATGCTGTGTAAAAGTTATTGGATTTATTATTTAATAACTTATGAATATTTTAGTCTATCAGCATAAATAATCAGCAATAGTTGACAAAAAAAAATCAGCAATCACACTAATTTTTAACTGTTATACTAGTTGTATGAATCTCATAGAGAACATTATTGGTTGTATAAACTGAAATCAATTCTTCTAGATTTATAACATATCAATTTTAAAAAAATCATAATTTCAAACTGATTCACTAGTGATATGAATCTTATTTCTTAAATCTGCATAATATATTTATACTTCCAAAATAGTGTCATTTGAATTCTACATAATAATTAAACTTAATAAAAACTGATTTACAAATCTATCAGTTTTTAAAACTTTTATAATATTTTGTATGATCTTAAGATTTGCACTTTTGGGTCAAATTTAGATTTGTCTTTTGTACCCAATATCTAATCTATTAATTTAGAGTCCTATTTTTTATCTACCATACAAAAGTCTATGTTAGACCATTAATTAGAAACTAAACTAATTATCCTAAATTTATGCATATATGATATTTTCTAACAGAAACATTATATACATCTAAACAATAACATTCTTAAAAAAAAAGCCAAATACATTTCCATTATGCAATTATTTTGTTTATCATATTTAGTCTAGACCAAACTTTATATATATTTAAGCAACTAATTTCGAAATTGAATAGTATATCCCCATTCTTTTTGAAATTATCATAAAATTATATACGTAAAAATTGATATTAAATATATATCTTTATAACTTATTTTATATTTTAAATGTTATTTTAAAAAAAACATATATCCGCACGTATGTGCGGGTTCAAATCTAGTAACATCTTAAGATTTGATCGTACTGTGTAGTTTGGTAATTTGGGTAAAATCGAAAATTGTTTGGTTTAAACAAAATGATTTTGCAATGATGATTTTTTATTTAAAAATTACGATAGCTATAATTTTTTAATAATAGTGCTCGTTGATTTTATTAATAATAAGAAAAATGATTTTAAATTCTTAGCATAAAATGTTAAATTTTTGATTAATATAGTTTATACAAGAAACTAGACTCATATCCACTATTTTTAATTTTTAATTTGAATCATTGTAAGAATCTATCATAATTCTTCACTAAATATTAATATAAAATTCACAATCAATTATTGAAAAATAATGGATTCTACAATATATATATTAACTTTAAACTCACTACTGAATAAAGATGTAACCACAAGCGGGTGAATTCTTAGTGTTAAACAAACAACATTCAATAAGTTAAAAAAAACAATCGACATTCAGTGCAAGGTTCTCATAAGTTTCTCGCTTTATATGTTTCATTAAAAGTATCATTTGAGACTTTTGTACGTAGATTAAGAAATCATTTAATTTTGTATGTTTTCAATACAAAAATATTATTACACATACATCTACTCGTGTTTCAACCAATAAAAAAATAAACTACAGAATAAAGTTAATAAATTACGCATTAAACAATACTTTTTTTGCAATGATTAAATTTTCTCTACAATGACACTTAATATTAAATAAAAGTAATATTAAATAAACTAATGATAATATCTATATATATATATATAAAAGATTTTTCTCTCTTCTTATGATATGTGGAGGAGAGTTTTGTTGACATGTGTCCCAATTTTTCATTTTTTTTTGTATTTTAGATCATTTTTCTTTTATATTACTACAATTTGATTTAATATTTCTAATTGTGCACTATCTTTTTTTTTTCATACTAACCATTATTAAAATTTGATTATCTATTTTATTGATTACAAAATATAAAGGAACAAAAAAATAAATAAAATAATATAAATATATTTTATTTTAAAATTTATTCACAACTAAAAATAACATAAAGTTTTATTATTTTATTAATTTTTACTATTTTATATTATTTCATTTACAATTTATATATTTATTTTAATATTGACCAAACTAAGAAAAATAAACTAGAGCACAACTCATAATCGAAACATAAAATCTATATAATCATAAAGAAAAACAAAATGCCAAAGACTAACTAACTAAGTAAAGGTTTAGAGCTGAAACGAGATCAAGAATAAAAACTAACTTAGATCATTTTATCATAGAATATTTTGGTCATAACAAAGAGATGTCGGGAAAAGAGTAGAAAGCTAAACTCAGAGATAAAGCACCGCTCGAATACAAAAAAAAAACGTGATCAAGAACCAACACAAAGAACTTAGAAAGCGTGTTAGAGCAAGAATATTCAACAGAATGCAAAAATCACCACGAAAAAAAAAAACAAATACTTAACACACGATAAGCACAACCACCAGTTAAGAGGTAAGAAGCACCTCACAAACTAGACAAGCACAAAAAAGCGCTCATACCAACGGATAACCACAAAACTCTAGATAGAAAACACCAAAATTCCAAGAAACTTAGTTTGCACACTTATACTAAAAAAAACAGGCGAAGAAGACATACAACCTGAAAGAGGGAGAACGAAAGTTAATCACCAAAAAATAAAAGCCCAAGCTTGAGACCAGAAAATACATTATAAATCTACAAAGCATACACAGAAGAAAACACTATCTAAAACTCGAGTCGCAAATTTGGCAAAATAGAAAGACACTAGAGACTCAAACAGTGATGAAAACTGCAACGAGATGATAGAATATATGGAAGGGTAGACGAAACGAAATCAGTAAACCGTGGAGCCATCTTCAAATTACTAAAGAAAACATAGAAGTCAGATGATCAAAAACCAGATTTTGAAAACCAAACCGAAAAGGGATTATGGACTGTAAACTAACAAAAATAATGCAACATAAAGAATTACTAAACTCCTGTCCAACCCAAGGAGATGTAATCCGTAACATCAACAAAATTCTGAGTAACAAAATGAGCATTCAATATTGACTGGTACAACCTGTAACGCGGTGAGAAACAATCACACAACATAAATCTTATAAACTCAATCTATAACAAATACCAGACAATCCGAGGAAGAACAAGCACTTAGAGGTGAGTATTTTTTGGTGAGGATGAAAAGCAAAGCACACCGAAAAAAGTAAACGAAATATATAGATGGTGACGGCTCAATGTCAAAATATGGAGAGAGGACACCAAACATCTTAAAAATTAATGTTCAAGTAATTCAAAAATATATATATATATATATATATATATATATATATATATATATAAAAAGAGACTTTTCTCTTCTCTTCTGCCACCTAGCGGGGGGAGGTTACGACACCTGTCCACTATTGAAACTTAACATCTAATGTTGTTTTTCTGTCTCTTTAACCTAAAAACTACATGATGTTTTTATGCCTAATATAAATATTGTAACTACACGTTGTTTTTATGCTAACATAAATACTGTAAAGTAAGATGAAGCTCGTAATAAAACTAATATAAATAAGGTCCAATGATCCAAACCCAAAAGAAGCCGAAGAAATTAAATGGCTGTTGAGACAGCTCTAGACCACCATGAAAGATGGAGGCGTCAAAAACATAAAACATCGTTGTAATCGAGACTCCCATTGCTTGACCTTTGAAAACAATCTCCATGCAATCTCTACTTCGTCTTCTTCTGAATCTCTCATTCATTATCCATGGCTCAACTTACGAGAACATTCTTTTTACAGTCTCCTCTTTGTCTTTTTCTGAACCTTAGACGTTCACCGTATCTCTAAATGTATTTATTAATATTGAGTTCTTTGGTTTTTAATTGAATCATAAAAATCCAAATTCATTATAATACTTTCAGTGTAAACTCATCCGTCTGTAGGGCAGACCAACTACTACTAGAAAATAAAAAAAAGGAGAGACCTTGTACTGAAAATGAAAACTTTAAGAACCTGTATAGATACTGCAAGTTCATCTTGTGGTTTATTAAAGTGTTGTTATAAATTAAGCATTGAAATGATCATCCACTTCTTTACCAACTCAAGCACTATGATCATCTACTCATCAAACACTACGATCACCCACTCATTTACCAAATTAAGCACTATCTTTGTTATTTTATGTATTGTTGTTCACTATAAATACCATCACTCATCTCACTCTTTTGTACACCATAAACAAGAACAA
>NW_013617447.1:43519-61091 GCF_000695525.1 Brassica oleracea var. oleracea | reverse complement strand
TATGATCACCCACTCATTTACCAAATTAAGCACTATCTTTGTTATTTTATGTATTGTTGTTCACTATAAATACTATCACTCATCTCACTCTTTTGTACACCATAAACAAGAACAAGAGTAATTCATCAAAGAATCATTACATTTTCTTCTTCTTTCTTATAATAAACTCTCTCCCTTATACTAGTGTTATTTGCTTCCTACGGGTATTAAATTCTACTCTTATTTAAATTTCACGATACTATAAATTATAAGTTATTTCATAACAAGTGTCTTATTATTTAATGAACCGATGAGATTGTCTCTAGAGCATTATTTAGTGGTTGGTTTCTCAAAAGTGAGTCTCTAGTTATTATATTAAATTAACAATTTTATTGATTAATTAAATTTAAATGTAAAAGAAAGTTAGATAAATTAAAAGAAGATCCGCTGTTACTATAGTTTCTCAAGAATAGCGTGGAGCCGCCTTCTGCACATACGATTATTGATGTTTATCTACTACTGTTTAATTGTTTATTAATTTTGTAGCAAAAGGCTTCCAGAAAAACACCGATGCTAGCGCTTATATTTTGTTTTCTGAAACTATATATATACTTATTTTGCAATCTCCATTTACTATCAATAAAATTGTTATCTGACACATTTAGTATGATCTCCATCTCCTCCACTGCTTCTACCATGGTCGTCCAGTCAGTTGTACTCTTTGCATCTTCCTTCCCTTCTATCGGTCTGACCCGTCCATACAAAAGGCCGTCCTTGTTAACCCCATGTTGCTCCTCTTTGCCCAATAAGGCTGGGACTGGTGCTACTGATTTCAAACCCATGTTACCTATCGTGGAAAGGTGGCCGGAGTATATACCGAACAAGCTCCCCGACAAGAACTATGTGCGTGTATTCGACACGACGCTCCGTGACGGGGAACAATCCCCCGGTGCAGCACTTACGCCACCGCAGAAGCTAGAGATTGCAGGCAGCTTTCCAAACTCCGAGTAGACATCATGGAAGTTGGTTTCCCTGCGTCATCAGAGGAAGAGTTCGAAACCGTCAAAACCATAGCCAAGACCGTAGGGAATGAGGTTAATAATGTCTCCCTTCAAAATCTAATATAAAGGTTTCATGTTTAAACTATGCAGTTAACCTTTTTATTTCAGGGACGTTAGGTAAAATTGAATGAATATGTACGCAAATCAAGAGTTTAGAATAACTGTAGATAACAATGCAGTGTTGTTTCGCCTAGGTGGATGAAGAAACAGGTTACGTTCCAGTTATATGCGCCCTCGCACGATGCAACCGTAGAGACATCGAGGCGGTTTGGGAAGCAGTAAAGTACGCCAAGAGGCCGACAATACTCATATTCATATCTACTAGTGACATTCACATGAAATTTAAGTTGAAAAAGACTAAAGAAGAAGTCATCCAGATGGCAGTGAGTAGTGTTCGGTATGCTAAGAGCTTAGGCTTCAACGACACCCAACTTGGTTGCGAAGATGCCGGCAGGTCCGTATCTTAGAACCTTAATACTTATGTTTGTTTGCATCCATCTCTCTTAAGTTACAATATGTTAATATATTTTGATTGTCTATGTTTTATATATCTCATAGACAGTTGACAATTATTTTTTTTAAACCTTTTTATATAGCATCACCGCATTAATTTTGAAAGAACAACAATGACATAATTAAATACAAATGTAATTTATGTTATTATAACATGTATAGTTTTGACAACATTTTAATTCTTGGAAATATTCTTAAAATAAAGCAATAACAAAATTTGACTAGATACCATCAATGTAGATTTCTAAAATAAGATGATGACAAAATTTGGCTACAAACCACTAATATAAATCATGTGCAAAATTATTAGAAACACTATAATTATTAGAAACACTATAATTTAAAATATAATTATCAAAACCCCATCAATTAAATTGTAAAAATATCTCAACGAATACAAAACATTATTTTTGATTAAAATTCAATTTTTTAAAATAAATATTTACCTAGTTAAACATTTAAAAGTTATACTTAGATCTATTAATTAACGTAAATATATGATTAAAATTTATTGATTTTTTTGAATTTAAGTGCATGTGTAGTATGATTGCCAATTAATTTGTTAAGATAAATGTAATAAATAAGTTCATTTTTTTCAATATATTTTAGCAAACAATATATATATATATATATAATATAGTGTTTAATACAAAAATATTATTCATTAAACAAAAAAAAATCATTTTTATTTTGTCTCAGACATAACCAAATCAAAGTTAAATTAAAATAAACGAAAAAATTAAATAAATAATTATTCATGATTTCACTTCTTAACTAAACGAAAAATCATAAAACAAATTGAATAATAGTGTGTCTATATTTGGCAAGAATATTGCATATATAAAATGTAAAAAAATTCCATTTAAAGGTAAAGTTTCTTTCAACTAATGGTGGGCCACTAGTTGCCATAATATAGTTGCCATAATAATGGAGTTGAGAGACAACCAAGATTTCACAGGATATGGGACTAATATGGATTATTTTCTTTTGGACTAATATGGGCTGTCAGTAGGGAATAGTCAGGTTATCAAGAAAAATGTATCTTCTATGCACCAAAAAAAGAGAAAAAAACTTTTCTTTCACATGGAAACTAAAACACATATCAGGAGAATTTCAAATTAACAGTCATGTTATAAAAGAGTTTTAGCTGCTGTTTGACATTGTTATTGATTCTAGTGACTAATGGCCGCTACATATTTTCTATCATGTCCAGGAGCGGATCTAGAAAATCATATAACATGTGGCACAATTTATATATCTAAAAAAATTAATCAGATAATTTTTAAAGTACATTAATCACTAAAAAAAGTTTACTTTTATAAATTTCAGAAAATATATCATATAAAAAAAAATTATTTTAAATGTTCCAATTTAAGTAATATTATAAAATTATAAATAAATCATAATATTTTTATTAAAACAAATCATGTATTCATTTTAGTTTTTAATTATTTTAATATATGTACTGAAAATATCAATAAAATAACTTTTAAAGTGAAATTTAAAGAAATTATATTTTTATTCTGTAAAGAGTTACATTATAGAAAGGAAAGAAAATAAAACAATTGTAAAAGAAAGAAAAATAATTGTAGGTAGCAAAATAAATGAGAAACAGAAAAGTGATTAAAAGTGTAGAAACAAGTAAAAAAAACGCTTCGCGGGTTCGAATTTAGAGCGGATGGGGTACATATCAATTGTTAGAACCAGAAGAGTTACACGATTATATGTGTATTATATTGTCTTAAGATATTTATAATATTTTAGCATGTGGCACATGCCACACCCACTCCAACCCTGGGTCCGCCCCTGATCATGTCATATTATGATTTGTAAAACCAGTTCGTGATTAAAACGAAGCAGGTCAGAGAAGGAGTTTCTATGCAAGATTTAGGAGAAACGATTAAAGCAGGTGCAACAACTGTGAACCTCGGGGACACGGTAGGGATCAACATGCCGCAAGAAACTAGGGACCTTGTGAGCTACCTCAAAGCCAACACTCCTGGAATCGATGATGTTGTCATAAGCGTTCATTGTCACAACGACCTTGGTGTTGCTACCGCTAACGCAATCGCCGTACTAAAATTAACTCAGTTTTGTTTCACTCAACTACGCATATTTTTCCAAATACAATACAACAATTAGTTTACATTTTCTATGTAGGGTATACGTGCGGGAGCAAGACAAGTTGACGTAACGGTTAACGGAATAGGTGAGAGAAGTGGGAATGCAGCACTTGAAGAGGTAAGTTTCACCGAGACCCCCTCGCAAAAAAATGTAGGAGTTGTGCAGTCTTTTTGAAAAACATTTCTGTTGCTTGGTATGTATAGGTCGTAATGTCTTTGAAACGTCGAGGGTCAGACGTGATGGATGGCGTTTACACAAGAATAGACATACGCCAAATTATGGCTACTAGCAACATGGTAATCTTCATATACAAACACATGGACAAACCTTTTTGACCGTTTATTATTAATGAATTAAGAGCAAACTTATTGGTTAGAGCACTTAAAAGTTCTTAAAAACTGAAAAAATATTTTTATTAAACAAAATAAATTAACCACTTAGATGAAAATAGATGACAAAGAAGTTCAAAAACGTCATTAAAAGAAATCTTTGTATTCAGCCGATTCTCTCTTTCTTTCTTGCTTTATTTCTGTTTTTCATCTTTAAGTCCTAAGATCCCCTATCATAAATGACCAATGAAAGTGCTCTATCAGAATATCTCAATAAAAATAATAATATTTGAGCACAAAAAACTGAGAGATTCATAATAAACTTTTCAAATGAGGAATTTAACACAAAATTTTCAAACTTAAAAATATTATTAAATATTGTTATTTTGTTGAGAAGTTTGGTTGAGAAACCTAATAAATTAAATTAGTGAACAGGTGCAAGAATATACTGGATTGTATGTTCAATCACATAAACCCATAGTTGGAGCCAACTGTTTCGTTCATGAGAGCGGCATTCAGCAGGTTCCATTTTTAAATTATATCTAAATGTGACAAAATAAAATGAATTAATGCAAATAAACTGTTTTAAATGATGATTTGTTCAAACATTTTTGCAGGATGAAATGTTGAAAAATCGGAGTACATACGAGGTCTTATCCCCCGAAGATGTTGGGGTTGTAAAAACTGAAAATCCCGACATTTTTCTTGGCAAGCATAGGTAATATTCCATTAAGTGATATTTTATTGCTTTTACTTAATGAAAGCTATGTACGTAATTGATTTGATAAAAAAATATGCAGTGGACGTCATGCTTTGAAAGATCGTCTGAAAGAGGTATCCCTTGTGATTTTATAATTTCCTTGGTATTGGTTTATACAATGATCATTCATTGTTATAAATAAGAGATGAATATTTAATTTGATGAACAATTGATTAATATACCTGAGTGTTAAATTCTACTCTCAGTTGGGATTTGAAATTAGTGATGATAAATTGAACGACGTTTTCTCACGTTTCAAAGACTTAACCAAGCAGAAACAGGTATTCTTCATTTTGTATCTTGTATCTTCTAGTGTACATATGCGTTATGATATTTAGCTTAGACATTTCAATACACATGATATAAGTATGTAATATAAAATCCACACTTAACTGGTTTCAATTTGTTGATCTGCTCAGAGAATCACGGATGCTGATCTGAAGGCATTGGTAACGTGTTGTGATGAAATCTCGTCCGAGAGTTTAAACGGCGCTAACGGTAACGAGATTAACAGTGACGGCTATGAGCCAGTCCCAAAGATTTCCTCTGTGGTTTAAATGTATGAAACACAAAAAATAAATAAATAAATAAACGTATGAACACGTTTTATGAGTTTGCATGTAATATCATAGTTCCATTTGGTGATATTCATGTGTTTGTTGTAATGAATAAAAACAATATTAAGATGAAAATAAAAGGTATGTTATAATTCACGTACCTGGAAGTGATCATCCACGTGCCATTTTTGTTCCCTAACTACTTAAAAAAAATTGATTAATGGCAAAATTATATTTTCATAATATTTTTCATTATTAGTTTTTTTTTTTTTTTTTTGTAAAACATTTTTCATTATTAGTTATTTTAGACATATAGTGTAATTGTGAATTTTGGGAATTTGTTCCAATCTCCCATACCATAAATCATGAATTCCGTCTAGTTAAAATCACACCAAACAATTTGTTTTTCAGAGAATCACGGATGCTGATCTGAAGGCATTAATAGTATAACGTGTCGTTATGAAAACCCATCAGAGAAATTAAACGGCGCTAACGGTTAAGAGAGTAATAGCAGAGGCTTAATCATTGAGATATATGAGGGTAAGGAAGGCACTGTTCCGCGGACCTACTTCAAATGAAGGTGGTTCACATGAACGCACCATAAATTTTGATTTTCTCTCTATATAGTCTACACAATAATTTTTGCTTTTCAACTAGTCCATCTTTATGTTTGAAACATGTTTTTTTATGTTTGACTCAGGTTCAAAAATTTCCTAGGTCCACCACTGCCTGTCTGCCTCTATGGTTTAAATGTGGGGACACGTTTTCTATATTCGTACCACTGTAATCAAAAGTTCCGTATGATATTCATGTGTTGTTGTAATGAATACACACTTAAGAACTCTGATATCTATGTTACACTCTTAGTATGAGATCTAATTGGCTTTTAGATATCTGATATGGTTGATAAGAGTGATTGCTAGTGTCGTTATATTTTACTCAATGGTGAATTTGCTTGACACTATTGGGAAGGTGGATACTTTCCCTTAACGATTCTTTGCATTTTCTCCATGACGAAAACGATGTTCATCACACTCTCAACCTCCCTGTTGTTAAAGTGTAGACTAGGGATGGAGACCAGCCATCACAGTGAAGCAGATTCTTGTTGGTATTCAGGTTTTACTTGACACCCCTAATCCCGCCGACCCTGCACAGACTGATGATGGCTACCATTTCTTCATTCAGGTACACTCTCTAATGATGGCTTAGTTTCTGAAACATATGAACCAAATGATTGTGAGTTTATACTGATGGAGATTCAAATATGCAGGATGCAGTTGAGTACAAGAGAAGGGTTAAGCTGCAGCCAAAGCAGTATCCTCCCATTGTCTGAAAAACCTCAGAAGGGAACAAACACCAAAACTGATGACAAACCTCTGAATCCTTTATATCGTTGTAAATTGTGACTGTGTTTAAATATCATCAGGTGACTGAAAACTTCTCATTTTGGTACACCTTGGAGACACTACTAGAATCTCTTTTCATTTTCATAATAGAAAAACCACTCTTTCTCTCTATTTAACTGTTAAATATTCTTGGTTACCGAATCAGTTGGTGTTTGCTTATTTACCAACTATGTTCTCTGGTCCATTTTGTTATACCATGTTAAATCTGATGTCTTTGTTCTCAAGATGATGATGATCCATTGGTTTTTTATATCAACAGAAGATGATGATGATCCACTGGTTTTTTTATATCATTAGAAGATGATGTACTCTCTCTCTCTCTCTAGTCAGTTGTCCAAAGTGTGGATCATCGCATTGACATTAAAGTCTTTACCCTTTTCTCCCGCTCTTCCCTTTTTGCAAGAGGAGTGCTTTTCAGTTTCTGAATCTGATCCATCATAATCTTCTCTACCATGTCAATAGAATTGAGTAGCTTCTTCTCTGGTGTCATGAACCCTGCCTCATCTCCTTTGTGATGTCAAGCAAGATCTTATGGACTTTAGCAGTTGATGGTGGGTAACTACGCTTGAATCACACAGCTGGAGCAGGTGTCACCATTACGCTACTGTGCTCATCTGCCAATGCTACCGGAGTTTGAAGAACACAAACTTGTTGGTGAGTTTGAGTCTCAGTCTCCAGGCCATCGTCCACTCCCACACCAGCATTTCCTCTTCTCCTAATAACCTGAAATTGCCATAAACAGAATAAATAGCCAGTCTAATATAAATAGAAAAATTCTTTTAGATAGTCATTTTTAGTTTATTTTTACAAAAATAGTTTTCAAGAAGAAAAATGTCCAATTTTTTTTTTATTAAAAGGTAAAATATGCATTTATATCCATATGACTAATTAATCTTGATTTAAGGAAGAATGAACTCTAGAGATGAAGTTTCAAATTTAAAAAAAATATATAAAAAAAAATAAAAAAATTCAAAATAAAAAACTATTTTGGTCATTTTATTTTTCAGGGTTATTTTGTGACAAAAACTTTAAAAATGTTATTTGAGAGACTTATCTATATAAATTTCATATGTAATTTTTATTTTAGTGATAGTGTTTGAGATTCATATTTTTAATCTTATTATTATTCATATCTTTTATATTGTTTCAAAATTAAAACGTAAAAGATTATGTTTAATTATTTATGTCAAATTGTTAAATATCTTAAATATTAATACTTTTAATATATTTTATTAATAAACATTTTGTTTTTTAAACCGACCAAACAGTTGATAAAACTTATAACCAAATGGTTGGGATTTAGGGGGGGTTATTGGTAGATAGAGTCTAGGTGAATTATAAAATTTTGAAAATCCATCATTATTGGTAGATGGAATTTTAAACTCTTAGTAAAGGTCTTAAGAAAGTATTTTATGGTTTACATATAAAGTGATATCTTGTTATGTATATACATCACAGCGGCAATACACACATATGCCCATATATTAACATAAATTTATCTTATATAATTGGCTAGTGCAAAATATATCCAATTGAATTTGTTTAATATTTGACTATTTTATCTTTTTTACTCATGAGACTCAACTTTGAAAATCTGATGTATACCCATGAGAGTTTTAAAATCCATATAATAGAAAATACACTTTTGATTCCGTAGCGTTACACAAACAAGTAAAATAATTTCAACATTTGCCCATTTATTTCAAAACTGTAACAAGAAGAAAATCATATACAAAGAAAAAAAAGCAGCGATGATGTTCTTACACTATAACAAGAAGCATCAATGCTTGAGTGTCATCATTTTGGCAGAATAGCGTAAGCAATAGTGGTGGAAAGCTGTCTTTCATGGCTGACGATCCTTCTTTCTACCAACTCATTCTTAGAGGCGCAGCTCCTATCGTTGCCATGGACAGAAAACTACCCAACACTCATTTATCATTTCCGAAACATTCATCATCTCCTTGTGTCTTTTCGTAGTGGAAATTGGATCATGTGGGTGAAGGAAGGACTGAGGTGGCTCAACTCATCGCTACTAGTTTTACTAAGGAACATCGATTCCAATCGTACGTAGCAACATGAGGTGCAAGATGGCTACAACTCAAGAGTTGATCTCGATCGATCTTGTGACTTGATTCGGCCACGAAGATTTCTCAGGGACTTGTTGTACATCATCTCTGACCCGTATATCATCTCTTACTATCGTCTCTACTTACAGAGAGCTTTTAAAAAATTGGAAAGTTTTCTAAAAGAACTTTTACATATTTCCTTAAAAGGATTTATAAAAAAAAAAACAAAATGTATGCAAATCTATGAAGATCAATCACAATCAATGGAAATCTATGTAAACTATTTGTTAAGTTTACTTAACTTTTAAAAGTCCATCAACTTTTAAGAGGATGATTGGAAAGAGCTGTAGCTTTTTATTTTTGCTTTAGAAATAAATTTGTAGATTTTTTTTGCTGTGACTGTAGATAATTTTGCTGTAGAATATTAGCTGTAGGTTTAAAAAGATTCAAAGACTTACATATAAATTTTCTAAAGCAAAAAATAAGTGCTCTAGATTTATGGCTTTCCACAGCTAAAAATAAATAAAAAAGAAAGAAAAATCTGTAACTTTAAAAAATCTTTACAAAACATGATTGGCAAAATTTTGGACTGTAGAAATAATTTAGGCTGTAGAGAGATCTTACAGCACTTCTAAAGCACTTGCCAATCAACCCCTAAATTTCATACAAATTCTTGTTTGAATAAGCCCTCAGTTTTTCGGTCGGTTGGTTATTTTGCCCATCCTAGTTTTAGTAAAGGAAATGTAGAAGAAATTCATCCAATTTGGGGTAATATCCTGATCAATTTGATTCCATACTTTAACAGAACCAACCAACGTTGTGGAACCCCAAGTTCAATTTCCGGTGAGAACAGGTACAAGAAAGAAGAAACACAAAGTCTGGATAAAAAAAAATGCAACCTACTTGAGGAAAGTACAAGAAAGAAACAAAAACACATAAGCAACCAATGACGTTAGGAGCTCCAGTGTCCATGCCGGGTTAATGAGAACCGTCGGAATCATGGGAATGACTAGCGAACCGCAGAACCATCCCGCCACTAATGCACCAATCCTGCAAAATCATATTAACCAAGCCCCATCAATCAATGTCAATAAAAAAAAAACAATTTAAGCTATCGTTTCAGCTTAGTTTTCAAATAGCACACCCGATCAAGAAAGCTCTGCCCAAGCTCTTCGTCTTCTCATTCAGGAAATATATGCAAGCAGCCAACGACACCGCAACCTACAAGTAACAGCCAAAGGTTTCAAATCACTTCTTCTTCATCTACGTATCTACAGGTTAATCTTTATACTAAGACTTGTAAAGATAAGATAAGCTAAGCTAGACTATACTATTGTCTCAAAAACGTTAGAACGTCACCAAAAGAAGCAAAGCAAAACCTGAAAAGCAGGACCGCCTTCTGCTGAGTTCATGATACTCCAACCACCCATGAAGGCAAAAAGGAACAGTCTTCTAAACACGGTATCCATTGGAGGCATCTCGACGAAGTCAAAAAGAGCCTTGAGCCACGGAGGAGACTCCTCGACTTTCTTCTTCAACCTCGTCTTGAGGTTGATCTTAGTCTTCTTCCTCTTGACAAAGCTAGACATGAGGAGCTTCTCGAAGGCGCCTTCTATAGACTCTTGGCTTCTCTCGTGTCCAGCGTACTGCTCTAGCAGAAAGTTGCGAGAGGCCCAGATCTCTTCCTCGGAGGCGTAGGGGCTGATCCCTAGGCGCTTGTACGGGTCCCAGACTCTGGTCCGAGGGAACGTGGGGACGTTGCCTACTCAAAAAAAAAAAAAAAAAAGTCGTTTGATTTATACATGAGTAATTAAAACAGCGTAAAGCTAGAGACTTTATCAAGAAGGGGAGATTACAATACCTCCGTATGGAGAATCAGCGGAGGAGCACTTAGGGGTCTTGAAGGTTCTTGAAACATGACTGATTTGGATTCCGTGATTGAGAGCTGCAAACATCAAGAACCATAAGCTCTTAAGATTCGATTATACGAACAAAACCCTAGAAATTGAAATCGGATAACGGGTCAAAACCCGAATTCCACCTCCGGAAGAAGGTGAAATGAAGGAAGGACGAAGGGGGAAGAGATATTACAGCTTCGATGGAGCGATGAAGGGAGAAGATACTGTAGTAGAGCCAGAGAGAAGAAGAGACGACGACATGGTTCCTCCCGTCGGTCCCAAACCGACGCCGTTTTTCTTGTTTCAACTTATCCTGAGGTTTGGTGAAGAAGATGAACTTGTGTGTTATATCCCAACTCTGTTCACGTAAATTACAGAATATCCCCTTCTTCTTTTATTTATTTTGGTTTTTGTCCATGTATTTACTAAATTATTAATACCACCCTAATTCCGAAATAAGTTATTTTACAATTTACACCAAACACCAAACTGTTACGTTACATTACAGGAGAAGTACATATTCACATTAAGGATCGCGATACATTTATGGATCTCTTGATACACTCACACAAGACCAATTCTACAGGATATGTGTGAATTTACAATTATTTATTGATGTAGACATGGATGTGGATTTTATACAACAAAATATCAAACGTGGTGAGTTTATACGGCAAACAATAGTCTCTCATAGCTTCGAGTTTAGACCAGCTTGAGTAAGCCGTTGCCTTAGAACTCTTCTCATCACCTTATTTGTGGCCGTCCTCGGTAAGGAAGGCAGAGTCACAACAGACGATACCTGCATTCAACATTTCACATTAAGTACATTTACTACTGTATAAAGTTTGCTACAACACAATCACTGATGAACTCTCTTTTGTTGTTGTTGGTAATATACCTTGAACAGTGGATTGAGTTTCTTTTGTATCTCAGAGTTGAAGGACTTCTTCAAGAGGTTCAAGTCACGATTCGTTAACTCTTGACTCTTGAGCACAACAGCGATTACTAGCTGCTCAGGACCTCCACTGGGAGGTGGAACACCGATGGCTGCTGTCTCCAGGACGCTGTCATCAACGGAGTTACAGACTCGTTCGATCTCAACAGAACCAACCTGAGCAAGAGTATGATTATGATGATGCACGTTGTTGGACTTGGGCACTTCCTGTTATTAGTACTACTATATAATAAGAGTAATGTACAGCAAAAGGTTACCTTTATACCACCAAGATTCATTGTGTCATCAGCACGTCCTTGAGCACGGTAGTATCCTTTTGAAGTCCGTTCAAATAAATCTCCGTGTCTTCTTAAAATCTATCGCAAAGCAGGTACGCCACAGACTCAGAACCGATGAAACCTTACGTGAAAATGTGGCAAGAGTTGGATTACCTGTCCTTGAAAGGTGGGCATTCCTTTGAAGTAGACGTTGTAGTGATTTCCATTCAGGAGACTGCTCGAAGCTCCAAACACGTGAGGCCAAAGAGCCAATTCTCCTACTCCTTCTGCGTCTGGAGGCTGAAATGAGGAAGGGAAAAAAAAGACCATGCTAACTTCAGTTCGATCCTTGACACCCTAACATCTTTCAGAATCAACACTGTACCATAAATTTGCTTACAAGAGGATTGCAATCTTCACCAAGAATGAAAAGCTTGCAACCCATGGCAGCGGTGCTAAAAGCAGCCAGGGACTGAGGCTGGAGCAAAGAACCGGTGACAAAACTACCTCCAATCTCAGTTCCACCACAATACTCGATTACAGGTTTGTAATGCGCCCTGCTCATCAGCCATAGATACTCGTCTACATTTGAAGCTTCACCCGTGGAACCAAAACAACTATCGAAAACATGCAAATCATCAATTAGTTAAGGGATGACAAAAGATGTTCATCAACATACATTTTTTCATAAATTGATTTATTTCTGGCAAATTACAGTGGTGGCATGAGAACATTTTAAGCTAATTATATCATGTTTCCTAGCTACAGAAAATTCAGACTTAATCACATTACCGGATTCGTGACCAATCAAAGCCAGAAGTAGAGTTTGAGTTTTGCCATGTCCGAACAATGCTTGGTATCACGCCTAGCATTGTTACCTCAGCATCCTAACTCACAGAATATAAACATATGGTGAATTCAAGGGCTGAGCAAATACCAGAGTAAACCATGCATTTAAATCCATAGTAATTCATATGGAATATTCGCACAAACTATCAATTGCTTTTATCCCTTCTAATTTTTTCACTCAGTTAAACCAATGAGATGAGAATGCATAGTTATATGGCTTACCTGCACAAACTTGGCAAAGGCAGGACCAGGAGGTGATCCATTGTATAATGCCATGCAAGCCCCATTTATCAAGGAAGCATAAACGAGCCACGGACCCATCATCCACCCAAGGTTGGTCGGCCAAGCAACAACATCTCCTTGATGAACATCCATGTGGCACCAAGCATCAGCAGCAGATTTCAGAGGAGAAATGTTCGTCCATGGGATAGCCTTTGGCTCACCTACGCCAGTAACGCAACACATAGTATTTTAACATCCTCATCTTCATACCATGTTGCAGCTTTTCTTTTCATTGGCTTACCGGTGGTTCCTGATGAGAAAAGGATGTTCGTGCAAGCTCCTGCTGGTTTCTCTACAGCAATATATTCCATGCCTCTGAAAGACCAGTAAAAAAAATGTTTGTCTTCGTTTTATGACACTAAACAAGTATCAGAACTTATCTATTGGCTAGTATTATTATCACGTGAAATGTAAGATTTTACCCAAATGACTATCTAAAATTCTACCCCTTTCAAGAAAACGTTGCTGTTGTTTTTCAGTTTATAACTGGAAGCTGGACAGTATATGGTATATACTGAGTGTACCTCATCTTTCCTGCATTTCCCAAAAACTCGTTCCAAGACAAATCATTCTCACGGAGGTTCATTCTGACGAATGAGCCTCTCGCAGGAATAACAATTGCCAATGGTGCTTCTGCATCAACGACTCTTCTACAGAGTCAAATAGATAACGTGAGAACAATTTTACAGCACGGCTTCTTGAGAAAAAAAAAATCAGGCCTGCTGGATTATAAAAACTTCACCTATAAAGAGGAATACTTTTATCACCACGAATGATCTCATCCTGAAAAACAAGATAAACGAAATAAAAAATAAAGAAACTGAAGGAAAAAACTGTCACATCTGCTTTCCTGCTTTTTTATACAGTAATGAAATGAGCTGAAGAAAAGAAATAATGGCACATTCGTTTTACCAATAATTGACATGAATAGATACTATGTTATATGATGGCTTTTAAACAGTAACCATTATATGCCAAAATACTTTATACTGAATTCAACAAGAGTGGATATTCCAAACAGAGCTACTGACACCTTACAACCGTTTATATTTTGGCCACACCTTTATTCTAAATCAATACGCAAAAGCCAAACAGTTCACCACTGAATAAAGCAAAAAAAAAAAATCACACCTTGATTTACCTGAGTAAATATGGCTTTTGCTTTTGAAATTTTAAGCCGCGTTGATATTTCACGGGGAGAGAAACTATCAGCTATAGAAACAACAACGTGGCCTGCTAAAACAATGGCAAGGTATATGATCACGGACTCAACGTTCATCGGCATATCAATCGCGATTGCCGACTCTTCCACCAAATCCAAGGCATTAAGAGCATGTGCAGTTAACCTACACATCAAATAACAAATAGTATACTTGATTAGCAGTTAAAAAATCTCTCATATAAAAACTCTCTCATTTTCGACCAAAAAGGATGAGAAATTTTCATACCAAACCTGTGACCGCAACTCAAGAAGCGTCATGGCGTTGACAGGAAGATCATCGCTACCTTCGTTACGCCATCGGATCACAACGTCGTCGTCCGACCTTCTCTTTGAACTACTACTCAAACAGTTCCTCGCAGGGTTCAGGTATGCTCCAGGAAGCCAATTACCCCCAGGATTGTCTCCGGATCTGTCCCTATCTAAAACACACTTTGGAGGTACAGAAAACAATATGTTCAACTCATCCAGAATAGTT
The DNA here is from genome assembly GCF_000695525.1 of Brassica oleracea var. oleracea. NCBI lineage: Eukaryota > Viridiplantae > Streptophyta > Magnoliopsida > Brassicales > Brassicaceae > Brassica > Brassica oleracea. Next base: position 46,358 of record NW_013617447.1, on the reverse strand, counting down.
CTCCAGTACACCTGTTTCAACAGTAATGAAAAACCACAATTAGAAAGAAAAAAAAAAAAAAACATATAGGCCCCCAGCCGACTAGTGACAAACAAGTCGCACGCCTTAAATTATTTGTTTGGTTTCACTGTTGTGAAACTGTTCACAAGTTAGTTACTTATTTCATATTGCTGAAGACGGAATAAAGAACAAACAGACTATTGTTACCTCAGGATTAGATACTGAGAACTCTTGAAACTTCGAGAAACTCGAAACCGGATCCTTGTAGTCATCACCTAAGAACTCTCTCCCACGCCTTTCTAACAAACCGCCAACGTTAGTCAAAGAAGCAACGTTCCTATATACACATACAAAAAAAAGACCATCCAACCATCACCACCGATGAATAATAACGAACCGAAGCGTAATTTAAAAAAAAAAAACATAAACATAGTCATACGGGTCGGGTAACCAAGCGGGCGGGTCGGGTCCGAAATCCTTGTAGCAGCCGTAATACATCATCTGGTGAAACGAGAAAGGGAGATCAGGGTGAAGGATCCGCCGAGAAATCTCGATCCACCTCTCCGGCGGCGTGGCGGAAGAGCCGTGGTTACGGATGATATCGTCTAGATCTCTGAGAAGCTTGTAGGATACATCGTCGGAGATTCCTAGAGCTTCGATATCGGACCTCGTGATAGAATCTAGGGATTTGTACGCCATTTTTCCTCTTATCTTGGAGAGAGAAGAAGAAGAAGAAACAAAAAGGAATGAATTAGGATTTTGATTGAGTATGAATTTAGAAGAGGGTGCCCACTGCCCAGTGGAAAGTTCTCCACGTAATATAAAAGAATATAAAGAGCGCGCAATGCCACGTGTCGATCTAGTCCTGATCTCTTACTATTATGATATTATCCCTAGCTCTTTCCACGTCTGATTGTCATCTTCTTGTTGCTTTTATCATTCTGATCTTCTTCGTTATTTTTCATTTTATTCAATGTGTTGGTTTGTATATTTTTGTTGTTTCAGTCTGTATGAAGTTTAAGGTGTTGTTGTCGAGAGATAATTGTAAAATATTTTTTAAAGTTGATGATACCATAAAGGGAAAAGTAGAACAAAAAAAACCTTTTGACATTTGATTAAGAATCCAATGATTTGATGTTATTGGTTTCAGTCTTTGTACTTGCTGTAGTTGAATTCTCTTTGACACTTCTTTTACTCCTTTGATCATCTTAGGCTCTGAATGGTAACTGCAGTTTGAGTAGTGCGGGACAAACGGTTCAACTGCATTTTAACAGTTATAAAAATGTATAGATATATGATATATGTAGAGATTTTTGTTACTGTTAACTGCGGTGCGAGGCAGGACACTGTTTACCATTCGGAGCCTTAATACATATCTACTACTTTCAGTATAAACACACTATCAACTGCCTTGTACATTTATGAGCCAGCATAGATTTGATGTTTTAAGATTTGGAATGATATGCACAGTTTGATTAACATATTTGACGAACTCTAATTTGACAGTTACGAGGTTAATATACTGAATCCGATGAAATTACTAAAGACTTCGCTTCTATATATAGAAATAAGAGCCTCTGACAGTTATCGTTTGTTTCTTCTTCTATTTGTATCAGCGAAAAAGAAACATAAAGAAAGAACGGATACATTGGCTTACATTTCAACATGTAAATGGTCCTAGTGTCTTCAATGTTTTCTTTAAGATCTCATCTCAATTATAGCATTTTCTTTAAATTTGGAATTAGATTTTGATCCGCATTTTAAAAACGCAGATAGTTTTTTTAGATAATTTTTTTTGCAAGTTCTACATAAATGTGTTAAAATGCGTGGGTGTTGGCTAACCGATAAAAAATATAAGTTTTTGGTGTTAAAAATTTTTGTGTTAAAAACCTCAAACAAATATCTAATAAGTTCAAAAAAGAACTGAACAGAAAAAAAAAAACTCTAAAAACCAGTAAATTCAGTTCGATATTCCAAAACCTTGAAAACATAATAGTAAAATCATTGCGAGAAATCAGTAGTTGCTCAAAAAAATCATTCCAGAGCCACCTCAATCGAATCCTCAGAAATATTAAAACTCTTGAAGTAATTTTACGATATGAGTAGTTTGTTTAGAAAGCGTTTAACGAAGGCATATTTATAGTATATGAGAAATCGTGTTTGTAAAGTTAGGGTGAAGATAGCTTTAGGAATACATCTATAGCATATTGCAAACGTTAAAGATATTGTGTATCCAAATATAAATATTTGCTAGTCTCTATATATTGTGGATCTTAAAGATCTCCAGCTAATTCATATTTCAAACAATGTATTAATGATTTTTATTGTTACCAAAGTTTGATAATATCTTAAAATTATTATAAAAATGTATTTTTTTGTTTCATAATAAAAGAAGTTATATATGACACAGTAAATATCGTAATAACACGAAACTTTAAATTCATATTTTCTATGATCAACATATTTTTTTTTAACTGATGATATTTTTGTAAATTGTAACAATATAAGGAGAGTTTTTTCTCTCCATAAGGGGAATTTGGACACCTGTCCCTATATTAAATTTAACTAGGTGGCCTGTGCGGACATAAACATATTCAAATTATTAACTAAGTAGTACATAGTTTTATAAGTAACGAATTTTATATCATAATACCACCGCCCTTGCGAGAAAGCATCAGGTACAAAAAAATGTTGGTACTCAATATTTTACATGGACGAGATGGAACAAAGTAACTTCAGTATCAAGAGGTATTTATTGTGTGTACGTATAATTGCAACGTTCCAAAATAATTTGTATGTTTAAGAAGATATTTTATTTTCAAAATCTGGAATAAATAGT
>NW_013617447.1:41944-42450 GCF_000695525.1 Brassica oleracea var. oleracea | reverse complement strand
AGAAGTAGAATATTCTTTAATAAATTCTCAATAAATCTTATACTTATAAGGTAATATTATTTTTGGAATATCTTGTTAATAAAGCTAAATGAGAACATCTCGTGAATAGATTGCACCAGAATTTTGGTTGACAAGTCTCACCATAAATATTAAGTTTTAAATGCATGATTTTAGGAGAGAAAATATCTTGTCAATTAATTTCGTTTCTCTGACATCTAAAATATTTAGTGAGTATTTAATGAATTAAACAGAGAAATGATCTCAAAAAGATGTTATTTGAATCGAGAAAACACAAAAGATAAGTAAAATGCTAGACTTTACTAAAATATTTAGCTTTCACAATAAGCTATGTAATAGAATGTTCTCAAATTAATTTTAAAAATGTATCTACCTATAAGTTAGGATTATTTATGGAATATTACTAAAATTACATCTTAAATATAAAAAAGAGAATATCTGGGGAGTAGTTTACACTAATGATTTAATTAACAAATCTTGTCCTTAAA
>NW_013617447.1:33818-41844 GCF_000695525.1 Brassica oleracea var. oleracea | reverse complement strand
ACCAGAAATCACTAAAGTGACTTCTCTTTTAATATATAGGGGGATTAGTTTTCGTTTGGGCTTTGTTTAATTTGTGTTTATATTATTGTTATTGATAACTTTAACTGGGCTTTTAAGTTGTAGCTTGGAATCTTTCAGCTCTTAGAAACTGTAGGTCTACCGATTCCCTTTCACCTTCTCCTGCGACGTAACTATGTAGTTATGACCTTTAATCACGTTAACCCACCACACTCACAACCTCCTCTTCATTGCTTCTTTAGTTACACTTTTCAAAGCTTAATTTTGTTCTCTTTCATACGACGATAGTGTTAAGGCAATGTCTCAGCTTTATTTCTGAGAAGTCCGTCACTTAAAGAAAGAGGTGAGCTGATGCGTATTGATATGCTTCTGATGGTTCCTATTTTAATTTTAATTTGCAGCTTCATGTTATGAACTTTATCGACAAGTAGATCATTGCTATATTATTTTTCTTCTCAGGATAGGCGAATCCATGAATCAATTAATGTGCAACTAACTATTCAACACCATCAAAAAAAAAATTTAAGTAATTTTGTTTTCTTCTCTTTTCTCCTTTAGGGTTTGGATGTCTATAATATTTTGAAGGCTTTCTCTGCTGCTGCATCGAAGTTGGAGACCATTGGGCAGGGCAGGGTATGATTTTGTTTAATTCAGTATGTTGGTTCTGTCTCAATTTCATGTGATGTGAATCTTTTCTGCTACTAGGAGTTAGTTTCAAAGTTTGTTGCGAGCTTGACTAGCTATGTAAAAGACTGGACTGAGAAGTATATGTTCTTTGTATGACCTACTTGCTTGGAGATGCAAATGTAAAAATACTTTTCAATTAACTTAGGAAGCTCATACTCAATGCTGAACAGATTTATGAATTTGTCAAGTTCTTGTGTCTCTGTTGTTCTTTGTTGTGATTAACTTCATCGATCTTGTGATATGATCTATGGTTTTCAGTTGATGCTAAAAACCAAAACGAGCCTTCTAAAACAAAGTCCCCAATGGTACAGACGCTTTCACACCACCTCTCTCTGTAAGTATCTCCAATAAAAAATTATTTTTTTCCTTAGTTAAGTTTTGTGGGTTTGCTCATGTGATGAGGAATTGAATTTGAGGTTCTTAGATTCATCAAAGTGGATGTCTTTGTAGAAAACAGGAAGCAACACCTTATGTAAGAAAAACGGCACAAGGATATTCTTGGAAGACGATAAGTTTCCACAAACTTCGGAAGTGAACAGTACTATTTCAAATAACTGAAGACTTCTTTGAGCAACGCGTTTCTTCAGGCTTTTCTTCCGGTACCATGGCCCTTATTTCCCTTATTTTTGGAAGGCATGTCTTCCTGCTTCGACCAAACCCATCTTCGTAATCACCAAGATACGATTTTATGTGTAGGTTTGTTTGTTTGCTCATGATTGTTGTTCTGTTTCTGCATACATTTAATGGAATGGTGAAGCCATAGACATCTCTCAAGACCACAGACCAATCTATTTACCGTAAGAAGAAAGTGGCGGCTTCGTTGATGCCGGTTTTTTTAATGGCGTTGCGATTGGGACATGAAACTACCACGCGGGTCACGATCTCCACTCATAGCAGAGACAGAAGATCAAACATATACGTTTATAAGAGGAAGACGAGTTTCTGATTATTGGATGCGATGAGATTTGGGATGTTTGACAATTCAAAAGGTGTTAGTATCGTTAGGCGTTATTACGTCGTCGTGATGAAAGGTTGCTATGAAGTCTTTAAGGCTAAAAAAGTTTGATAACCTCACACTGGTTGTTTGATTCTTGTCGGCTGATACCATGGCGATGGTGTTGTGGTTTGACGGCATAAGCTTTTCAGAGCTCAAGGGCCTTATTTGACGGCTGAATGAAAAGATAATGGCGTCCCCTTTTGTGTTATAGGCTTTGCTTTTTCTTACTTTTGTATATGTTGTGTATCTATGTAACTTCAAGTGTATACGTTCTCCAGTTTTGTGTAAGCGGTTATTTGTTTCGTGCCTGGATTGAAAGTTTATGTATGTACGTGCTCCATTTTAGTTTATATATCCTACCAGGACCGGCCCGCCCTACGGACAGAAAGTTATTTTGAAAATAATTAAAATAATTAAAGTAAATATCTTATATAAATCTTAATTAACTTAGAAGTTAAATACTACTTTAATTCTATATTTGTTTTTATAAATCTTAATTCTGTATTTGTTTTTAATTAACTTAGAAGTTAAATACTACTTATACATAAGCTTATAAAACAGAGTTTTCGTATGTTAAATGCATCGAATTTTGCTTCTAAGCAAAAATGCACATATCTTTTAAGTACCTGATTTTTTTTTAAAGGAGAGTACCCCTATTCAAAACTGAAATTGACTAATGATTTTCTCTGAAGTACCAGTAATTGTTGGGTGCGTTCGTTCCATCTCTGAAACTGAAAACAAAAATGATTTTTTAAAATAAAAATATTACCTCAGAATTTTATTTATTTATTTATAATATCACTTTAGTAGATAATGTTTTTGAACTACTTCATAAAATTAATATAAATACATCTAAAATATGTTTTATTATAACATCTCGTCCGTACGCAGACCAACCTAGCATATATATATATATATGCACATGCGTACATTTAGATATATTTTGTCAGAGCAAATATCTTTTTTTTCTTAAATATACAAATCTTTTTTATTTACATATGCATATTGTAAAATTGTAGATTCGTCCGAGTCATCTCAAGCTTCCGAAACCAATATGAAATCCCTTGGATTTAGGGATTAACCCTTGGATTTAGGATTAATTTTTGGATTTAGAGTTTAGTTTTGAATTTAAGATTTATGATTTATAATTTAATGTTTAGTTTTATAGTCTTATTTACAACAATATCTTACTTCCTCTGTTTTTTAATAAGTGTCATTCTAGCTATTATTTTTTGTTTTAAAATAAGTGTCATTCTACATTTTCAATGCAATTTCTTTTTATTCTTTTAATTAACCAATAGCTATTTATTTAAATTATTTTCATTTAAATAATTATACATTTAATGAGGGTATATTAGTATATTTTATCTTTTTTAATTTGCGTAAACGTGTCTAAGTGATATTTATTATATAATGGAGGGATATTTATTATAATAGAATTAGATTTGATCTCTTCTCATTTACTTTTGCATGGACAATCCGAAGTTGTGACATGTGTTTTCTTATTTTATTAGTTTTCAAAAGTTGATATCTCATTAATATTGTTTGTTGAATTCTTATTCTGAGTACAGGCCGCCTGTAGGGTGAGAATGCGCTTTACGTTCTTATTTTATGATTTAATTTGCTTCAATGGGGAAATATATTTAGGGAGAACCTATTTAATTGGATTTAGTCGACAGTGAAAGTTCAACTCGAAGGGTAAACCAGGAGTTAATAACTTGGGTTTATTGTAATTTCTGGAATAACCCATTTGATTTAAACCATCGTATGCAAATAATAGATGTTAAATCTTTAGTGAACAAAACCATTTGTTTTTAAATGTTAGTCCATAAATGATGTCATTATATTTAAGTAATACTGGAGTCCTAACATTTGAAAACAAATGGTTTTGTTGCACTAAAGATTTATTGTACAATAGCTTTGATTAGATTACGAACCAACACTTGTTTCGAACAAAAACATAGGAGGATCAAATGTCGGACGTGTTATCATATGCACATTTTGTATACCTTGTTTCAAATTTATCGATCCACAACTCTGTCTAATTTTTAAGCCAAAAAAAAAACTAATGACAAATAAAAGTACAAATAAGAAATACTCTTAAAACTTGCAACTTATTTACATGGTAATGCTACTGAAATAATTAATAATCATACTTTAAATATTCTTTGTCTTTTCCTAATTTAATTAATCATTCCAGCCTAAACTAAAATCTATTCCTAAATCAATTCATCAATTCATTCAAATTTAAAGTGAGTAAATACTAAACACGAAATTGATTACTTCTACCATTCATCTTATCAATACTATATATACATAACTTGTTTAATACTGATAAAAAAGTAAAAGTATATTACCGTTTAAACAGAATAAATTATTTATAAAAAAAGTAAAAACAAACATGATCAAGTTCTAGTAATGATTAAACGACTTGTGACAAAGATATCAATTTGTTTACTGTTATAAATATTTTTATAGATTTTCTGAACAAAACATAGCATACCCAGAAGGATAAAAAGAAAGTAGAAAATCTCCCAAAGCAACACTGATGCGTTAGCATTATTCAAATAGGAAATATTGCTCAGAACTCTAATTATCTTCACCTATGCCACATATGCTTTCTTGGCCATCTTGGAAGATGCTCGAACTGGAGGCTTCTTAATATGAAGACCACTTGAACCTACTCCTGTAGTCGGAATTCCCTGAAGAATACTACCACCAACATCCACCTTAGCAAAGACTAAGCTCTTTTTTCAGAGACTAAGTGCATTCCAAGCATATCATCTCCATTGTCTTGCCAACCATGTATGCGATAAAAGGGAAGCGGAGTCTCCTCTGGATTCACACCATCTGCAGCCTAGAAAACAAATGAATGATGATGTGTAGAATAGTTACGTACCAATAAATGACCATCTTCATAGGCTTTGATGTGATGTTATTTTGTCATTTCCCTATCAAAACCAACAAATAGACCCTCAGCAGTCTCATCAGCAATAGTATAAACGATATACAGAAGTCAGAAAAAGTTTATCAAAGTAAGTCGTATCTCTGTGTGTGCAAGTCGTTTCTCTGTGTGTGCGGACATGAAGTGCATTTGAATTCAAATAACATAATACTGGAGGACACCGACATCATTAGAGTTGTTGCAGGTCAAGCAAGTAAAGCCTGAGATAGTCCGTTGAAGCTTCTTGGTACACCTGGAGCAAGAGAAGTAACACCACCGTATGTCCATCATGATGCCGGTGACCTTCCCCGTGATCCGTGAAGGTAAAGTTAATTTACTACATTTTTAAACTATTAGAATCACAATCAGAGCACAAAACATGCAATATTCTAAACTATTAAACATATATATAGATGTATGACCCAAGATGGGGCAGTGATGATAAATTCATTAAGCTCAGCTACGATCAGAGCGAGGTTCAAACCTTGGCATAGCCCCTCAGCAATGATGCTGCTGATGTATTCACTGTGTCATTGGTAACCAGCATATATTGATGGACAGAAGGCCATTAGGTTGGGTTTAGGATAAGTAATTTTAAATGTGTATGTAATCATATAATAGTTACCAAGAAACTTACTTGTCAAAGTAATCAAGCATCTCACTGTGATTGCGGAACCTAAAATATTCTTCAGGTATTGGGGAGACCGGTTCGTTACTCATCGAAAGAGGGTGAATCACTGAATCGAATCAATAGCAGCCTGAGTTTCTGACCAGTCACATCTGAAAACAAAAAGCTTGAAAATTATGAGTTTAAACGCAACAATAGTTTAAAACGACCATGATCATAATTGTTACGAACAGAATAACCTTTGCATCTAGGAAGTGCATACATTTCTTGATTTGCAGAATCGGAGCAGTCCCACCTCAACGGCGGAAGAACAAAGACCCGCCTTCATATCAGTAAAATAGATATTAGCCATTAAACGGAGAATGATTTGCTGGAGCTATCACGGGTGAGGATGATAGGGAAGAAGGTTTACCTTTTTATAGGTTGAGATGCACCGCCTAGAAGTAGCATTGAATGAGAAATTTTGCTTATCAAGTTGGTTAAAGTGGATGAATCAATAACTCTCGTAACGTTTCGTAGGAGACGACCAAGCAACGCAATCAAAGCTTGACATCAAGGTTCCTCATAACGATTCGTTTCCCTCGACCTCCTGAAATTCCATTGCTTGTTTAGATTTTCAGAGATTGAAGACGAAGATAAATCCTAATTTTTGGAATCGCCTTTCACGAAGCGTACAAGATTGATTCCATGGGCCGCAGAGGAAGGGCGTGACGAAGCCCATGCGAAACCCGTTTCAAGAGAACAATAAGTTTTAACTGATACGGTGCGTATCCTACATGTCTGCACAGAAAAGTATCAATTTCCAGCATGGCATCCTAGCTCTCACCTTCAAGACTAAGTTTTTGATTTGTGTTAATGAATTCGACATCTAGCAACATTTTTTCAAGAATATGTCAGACATAGACCATATATCCACTGAGATTCAACATCTGATATGCTAACTAATTGACATCCTCATTAGCTATCCAGTAAATCCGCAAGCTGTGTAAATATAAGAAAATAATAATCTATCTCAATTTAGAAACTCCACACAATAGTAAAATCCTTTATTAAACATAGCGCAATAATATATACATATCCAGAAAAATAGTCAAGGCGAGATTTTTTAACAGAAATAAAAAATAAATCTCCATGAGTTCCTTTCAGATCTATGCGAACTCTCTCGGTCCGTCCAAAAAGATGTGTTTCTTTTTCATTAGTTTTTCCTGTAGTTATCAGCTGTGTAAACGATTTTGTTTGCATTCTCCTTGAAACTACCAGTGTGTTGTAATTCAAATTTGAAGTATGAGAAATTAGTGAATCTCTCCATGGCGTACAGGTCTTAGCGGAGAACTTTAGAAAGTAAAACAAAGAACATAGAAAAATTATACTAATCAAGTTTTCAGTATGACTATGAAATTCTATCAATTTAAAGAGTTTCAATGATATGTGACACTGCATAGAGCGGTTTAGAGTGTAATGGTTTATCATTGGATGTGAGAGTTAATCGACAAAGTGGGAGAACCCTAGGCCATATTCAGAGATAGTGCAAAAGAATAGACGATTAGGAAGCTTTTTGGGTATGTCTGACGCATCAGCCTCACCTTTTAAAGGTTATGTAGAAACTGAGTGCCATAGGCCGCGAGTTAATTTAAAATGACCCAATAATCATTAATTCATTACATAATCACGTTCAAAAACTCACTGCCGAGGGCCGTAAAATCACCGAAAAAATGTAATTCGGACACCAATGATGTTGATTTATACTGACTCAGTCCAAAAATCAAAATTCTTAAAAACTTATTTTTTCACTCATTTCATCCTATAATCGAGTAGTATATTTAAAAATTCATGAAGTTTTCATGAAAATTGCAAAAAACGAAGAAACTGATGTATAACTCTTGAAAAATTATGAGCTGTCGGAGTTAATATTCCAGAAAGTCTAAAAGTCTAAAGAGGAAGACGACTTGTAAAAATCATAATTGTCTTTCATTAAATTTAATCATAAAAAAATGTAAAACGCACATGTTCTCTATTCGAACCCGGGTTGTGAGCCTCTTTAATGAGACATAAACCACTGCACTAAGTGAAATTTAGTGTTATTCATATGAATACATACTATGTTAAAACAAAAATATAAAGATGGATCCCACAAACATTTATTAAAATCTGATGTGAACCCGAGAGGAAAGTGTCTCATTATATATATAGATTTACATGCATTCCAGCTTATGAAGGCAAACTGAATTGTATGCTTGGTCGCTTATTCCGTACATATTCAATTTGTATGCTTGGTCGGTCGCTGTCAAGTGTCAACTTTCGTAATATAAACATTAACAAGTGTTTAAAAAAAAGAACGTTAACAATAGAACATTAATATTTAACACTTAAGGGGTGATTAAACCCAACCCTTGTCCAACATGAAAATAATTTTACTGTTATGAAATAACTTATAATTTACAGTGTCGAGAAATTTAAATAAGAGTAGAATTTAATACCCGTAGGAAGTAAATAACACTAATATAAGGGAGAGAGTTTATTATAAAGAGGAAGAAGAAGATGTAATGATTCTTTGATTATAAACTCTTGTTCTTGTATTTGGTGTACAAAAGAGTGAGATGAGTGATGGTATTTATAGTGAACAACAATACATAAAATAACAAAGATGGTGCTTAATTTGGTAAATGAGTGGGTGATCATAGTGTTTGATGAGTAGATGATCATAGTGCTTGAGTTGGTAAAGGGGTGGATGATCATAGTGCTTGAGTTTGGT
>NW_013617447.1:26572-27212 GCF_000695525.1 Brassica oleracea var. oleracea | reverse complement strand
CTGTCATTCCATCCGGGCCTGGCGCTTTCTCTGGATGCATCATGAATAAGGCCTGACGAACATCTTCCTCTATTGCTGTTCTCAATAGTATCTGATTCATTCGGGGGGAAATAGACGACACTATCTCAACCAGAAAATTATCAAAGTCCGTTGGGTCTGTAGTACTAAGAAGACCATCAAAATAATCCACCGCCACCTTCTCAATCCCATTTTCCTCTGTAATCCAATTTCCTTGTTCATCATGGAGTCCCACTATTTTATTACGGACCCTACGCTGCTTTGTCAGAGCATGGTAAAATTTGGTATTAAGATCTCCAGATGAATGCCACATATTTCGGCTTTTCTGATGCCAATATTCCTCTTCATCTTTATACGCCTCTTGTAACTTTTTGGATACTTCAAGGATGTCCTCTTGTGATCTACTATTATCTGACTGGACCTCCTCAAGTGCATGTTGAAGATCTTTAATTTTATCCTTTCCGTATGGTTGATTATCCTTTCGCCATGATGAAATTTCATGACGACAATTACTAATTTTTGTAACAACATCCTCCAGCTGTCCTTCATGATTTTCTGTCCATCCTGCCACAATTGATTCCATAAGCCCCTCTTGGCCAATCCATCTCTTATCAAACCTGAA
>NW_013617447.1:14165-25834 GCF_000695525.1 Brassica oleracea var. oleracea | reverse complement strand
CGTAATAAAAAAGGTAAAATGTATAAAACAAACCCCTATATTAATAAAGTAATAAGAAACTTAAACAATAAAATTAAAAAGTTATAAAATACTAAACACTAAAATATAAATTGTATATTTAAATTTATATAATAATATTAAAATTAAATATTTATAAAATGAAAATATACCCGCACTATGTGCGGGATAAACTCTAGTAACACCTTATAAAAATTGAGTCAGATAAGCTTCACGTTAAATAAGACCAATGATCTCTTCCACTCCTTGTGTAAATGTATTTTCTTTAATTCCAATAACCAATACCTCATGGCATATTCCACATGAGATTCAATAAAAAATTCTTTAAAATATGGCCATATATATCTCCGCATATGACCGTAACACATTTGTATGAACATTTTGGTATTCAAGCTAAGGATCCAAAGGCTACAATATGATCTGAGGAGCAAACCCAACCTCAAAATCAAAACCGACGATCCACTCCACCAACCAAAAACCAAATTTACCCACTGCAGCATCAATAACCATGGGCACCGGGTGCCCCACCTGTAGACAGTGCGTGAGCAGGCCATCTTAAGGAAGAAGACCCTATGATACCAAGAATCAGCAACAATATAATATATACAAAGCAAAGCACTCCTGTTCCTCATGTATCCATAACCCAGCCACATCCCTTCAAACCAACTATAAACCTCTATATACTTAGATCTATCACCCGTAGCATGCTTCAGTTCTCTCACGAAGAGACTAAAACCTACAGTAACAAAGCCAGACTCCATACACACACACCACCAACAAAAGAAAATACCATTTTTATTCCATAACTTAAAAGATAACAAGAACAACAATTCAAAAAGATAAAACCACAGACCCTTGAAACCAAATAAAACATAGACGCTCATTAATCTCAGTGAATACTTTAAAACTTCTTTCCCGCAAACCCCACCTTCCTTGCATAGATGAAATGCTAATAAAACCTGATCCATAAAACTTAGGATTTTTGATTTGGCTCTTTCGGGTTTGAAGTTCCCTTGGCCTCCGGTGCATTGTTTCCGTAACGCGTAACTCCCTTGGAAGCAGCACGCTTAACCAGAGCATTAGCAATAGATGATCATAACTAAAGTAGAAAAGAAACTCTGCTAATTAATATTCAATTCGTTAAATTACAAAACACTATAATTAATAATGTTTAATCAGTTGTAGATAGAAAAAATAAAAATATATATATATAATACAAATCGATATATTTTTTTTATGATTTCATAAAAATATGTACTCCTACTAAAATCATAAATTAATAATTTATCTATAATTTGTTTATACAAGTACAAATAATGTATTTTATTATTTGTTTTATATTTAAAATGATTTTAATTCTAATATTAACAATATTTATTATTATTTTGATAGTATCTTATAATTATCTCTGAAAAGCATTTAAATTATATGATATTGGAGTGGACGTTCGGATATCCATTCAAGTATTTATAAATTTCGGTTCATGTTCGGTTTAGATCTTTGCAGGGTTGGTTCGGGTTTGGATAACCCATTTAAACTATTTTAAAAATAAAAAAAATCATATATACTTTACATTTCTCAAAATCTAAAAAAATAATAATATATAACATACAAATTTGAATAATGTAAGCCAAAATAGATAAACTTAGCATAAAAATTAGTTTGGCTTGAATATTTGGCTGGAGAATCAATAAATATTTCAAATACTTTTGGTGTTTTGAGTATTGTTTAGCCTTTTAGATATATCTTTTGACTATTTGTATATAACTTTAAGTATTTTGGACAAGTATAAAATATCTTATATATTTTGGATATTCTTTTGGATACTAAATCTGAAAATAGCTAATATATTTAAGTATATAGATCCGATTCAGATTTATGCAGACACATGAAATATTTTGGTTTTTGAACGAGTTCAGTTTTGGTCTTCTAAATACCAAAATTTTGAACTCCTTAGAAAATATTACCCAGTTTTAATATATACCTTTCGAATCGGATTAGGTTTGGTTCTTCAGATTAAGGTTTTTCTTGTCCGGACCTAATATGATACATATATCATATACATTAAATAATATAATAAAAAGGATGTGCTGATCGAATGTATAAAATTTAATGAATATATAAACTGTGCTATCAATTTTTTTCTTATTATACAAAAATATATTCTAAAATATATATTTTTTAAAAAAAATTGAAACTGTTTTTAAAGTAAAAACTCTACAAATTCATAAATTTCAAATTGTCACAACATTATTAATTTTAGAGCTTTAAGTGTATTTGTATTTAAGCAAATAGTTGTGTAATATGTACATTGATACCACATTACTAAACACAAAGTGAACTATGAGTTTCTATTTAACATGAAAATTTTCTATAACTTCCATAAGGCCATACTATTACACTTTACAAAAACAGTTGCATCCATATAAATTGCTACACCAATTGAATATCATACTAAACAACAATACCACCCAAAATGTTTTTTTTTTTTTTTTTTGAAAAAAGCCTCTGACAGTAATCGTTTGTTTCTTCTTCTATTTGTATCAGCGAAAAAGAAACATAAAGAAAGAACGGATACATTGGCTTACATTTCAACATGTAAATGGTCCGAGTGTCTTCAATGTTTTCTTTAAGATCTCATCTCTACCACCCAAAATGTTCATATCTAAATAATACAAAAACCAAACAATCCGTGCGAAGCGCGGGCACGCCATGTATTTTTAAATCTAAAACTTTCGATGGGACTAGTTTAAATTATATATTTACGTATTATCAAATATTAGTTAGACTTGGTTACCTTTAATTGTTATTAAAAATTATAAAATAGAGAAATATATTTAATGCTTATAAATTATATCAAACGTGGCGACGTGACGAACAAACAGGAGCCACCGTTCATCACAAACCATCGCACGTTTGATGGCGATCCGTTGCATGTCTTGATCACCACCAGTGCCAATCCACACGGCCATGATCCGCAAGTCACCGGAGAAACCACGTCCTTGTCAACGTAAGCCGGAACCACCGTCGATGTCTGAGCAAGGGAGTTACGATCTCACTCTTTCTTGTGCTACAAGCCTCGTGTTCTACTATGATTTTTTTTTTTCACATTTTTTTTTTTTTTTTTTTTTTTTTTTGCAACTGGCTATTATTTCACATTTTCTGTATCATGTAATAGGCTCCTAAAAAGATTGATTAGTGAGAGACAGCTCCATGCCATGTGTTTCTAAATGGAATGTCGTGTCCGTCCCCCATAGATAGAAACCTTGACAATGGGTTGTACAGTTTCATCTGAGATTAATCCAGTCAGGGGGATAGGGCAAATTTCTTCACAGCATGTAATCATATGGGTCTCAATATCAGGCCTGCTCAATATGAATGCAAACCGTGATAACATACGATTTTTTACCATATAAATTTTATTAAAAGTTACCTCGATTTAAAATATATACTGCAACCTATGTGTCACTAATCGGAGATATAATATATGAAAATACATGCTTTTAGTATAAAAATTGATGTATATATATATTTACATTAAAATATTGCCGTTTTCTATTAATTTTCTTTATTTATAGAGAAGTTAACAAAATAATAACTTCTGGAAACAAATATTAACAAAAGAGAAGTTAAATAAAATATGTTAATAATGACATTTTATTTAAGCTTTTTGATTTTATGGGATTTAATAAATAAAAAATAACTTCTGGTGTTAAAATACACCACACATATCGCAGAGGCAGAAGATGAGATATATTTTGGGCCTTTCTTTAATATATAACCTCTGAAAACCCTAAAACTTGAGTTCTTGTTCCGTTCATTCTCTTCTCCGTAAAAGAAATCATCGCCGGTTTATTGTCTCCTGCTACCAGTGATAATGCAGAACGTTTTGTCTAAACGATGTTGGAGAAACGATGAGGGAATGGACATGATCAGTAAGTTGCCCCCAAGCTCGGGTATTCCAAATATTTTCTTTGCTTCCACAAAGAGATGTTGTAACCACCAGCGTTTTGTCTAAACAATGGAATGCTATATGGAAGATGGTGTCTAAACTCGAGTTTGATTATCAGCACTATGGTGACGGCGAGACGTTTTCAGACAACTTTTGCAGTGTTTTGATATCCAGTAAAGCTCCGGTGCTAGAGAGTTTGCGTCTCCGTTTTAGTATAGACAGTTCTGCTCCTGTCGATATAGAATTGTGGATTTCAATTGCATACTTACACCGTATGTGTGAGTTGGAGCTAGATGTTGTAGGGCCTTCCAGTTTCAAGCTCCCTGTTAACTACTTATTTTACCGTGATCTAGATACCTTGAAACTCAAGAATTTTGTTCTTGTTGATTGTCCTGATCAGGATCGCCACCGCAAGTATTATATGAGAACACTGCATCTTTGCTATGTGAACTGCAAAAACGATGATTCGGTTGCTAACTTTTTATCTGGATGCCATGTTCTTGAGAATTTGGTTGTGAGTCGATGTAGATGGGATCATGTTAAAACTTTCACTATTGCTGTCCCAACTTTGCAGAGACTTGAAATTTGTGATTGGAATTGGAATGGTCAAGAAAGGGAGCAAGAGTTTGGGGACTACGAGATTAATGCTCCTTGTTTGAAATACTTGAAGATTAAAGGGACTCGTGATATCCGGTTTCGTCTAGTTGATCAGATGATTGCAAATAGTAGTACTAGTGATAATCAAGATCTTTGGAGGATCAGAAACTTTTCCTTGTCTTACAGGTCATCTCTAATAAGTGAGATTGCATTTCCTAAGTATACCATCTTCCACCAGTTGGTATATTTGGAGCTATGCACATCTCAAGCAATGTGGTGTAATCTACTTACTCTCATAATCAATACTTGTCCCAGATTACAAGTCCTCAAACTTATAGGTTGTGGATGGGATAATAGAAAAGTTTTTGCGGGGAGATGGAATAAACCAAAGAATGTTCCGGAATGTTTGGAGACTTTTGTGTGGAACTGCTGCAAAGAGCAACAAGAAAAAGAGAAAGGAGTGGTGAAATACATTCTACGAAATGCAAATCGACTAAAGAAAGCAAGAATCATCATGAAAGAGTTTAGCTCGCAGGAAAGACTTAAGATGCTTGAAGAGTTTAAAAGTGTGGTCAAGGCTTCAAATTCATCATGCAACATTCTTGTGGTTGAATGAAACTTAGAGAAGTATTTGTTGTTTCATAAATCACTTTTTTTACAGCAACATCTTAATTAATGTTTCTATTTGATCTTTTCTCTTTTGAACATTCTCTCAACCTATATATCAGTTAATTTCTTTGTATACGTTTCTATATATTCTCTCAAACCTCTATAATAGATTAATTACCATTTCTTGTGATTTGCTCTTCTTGGCTTGGCCTTTCTCACTCACTCTGTTTTTGTTCTCTTTTTTGTTCACTCACTCTTTGTATTCACTTGTGTTTTACCTTAACACAAGCATAAATCTCTCTCTTGACTCTCACGTTTGTATTCTTGTGGAGAGAAGAGAGAACACTTTGATTGTCTTTGATTGTCTACATTTTTACTTCTCCAATTCTTTTCTTCTTAGACTTGGATACCTTCTCTTACAACACCACACACACAATTTATAATAGACTTCTCTGCTTACTATATTTGCACCTTTTCTTCTAGTCTTTGTCCCTGAGACACTAGACTATTCTTACAAGCTGGCTTATCTTACACATTAACAACTCCAACAACTCTTCTACTAACTTAACTACATAACTTAGTTTGCTTAACCAAACTAATATATACTATTATTCTTCTTGTTATGTAACTTCTAGTTACACAACCCACTCACCTTGACTTCTTGTCCATGTTGTCCACGTTGGATGCTTCTTCTTCTTCTTCCACCGTTTCTTGCGTGCTAAGTTGAAAGTGGGAAATCTTTTCTTGATTGATTTACAGATTTACATTGGTTTATATACACAAGATTGTTCCAAGATATGATAAGAACAATCCCAAAAATATAGGAACGTAAATCAGAATATTCTACAAAGTCTAACACCCTCCCGCAGTCGCAGCGTCGAGAGTGGAGACGCCAAGGCTGGACCGAAAACTGGTGAACAAGGAAGTCGGAAGTCCCTTTGTAAATATATCAGCATATTGAGAAGCTGCAGGTATGTGATAGACTTTGACCTGCCCCATGTGAACTTTTTCTCTGACAAAATGAATATCAATCTCAATGTGTTTAGTGCGCTGGTGCTGAACTGGATTAGAAGAGAGATAGACCGCACTGATGTTGTCGCAATACACTATGGTGGCGCGTCGGAGAGGACAGTACATTTCAAGAAGAAGATTTCGAAGCCAACAAGTCTCTGCAACAGCATTTGCCACGCCCTTATACTCTGCCTCCGCACTTGATCGAGAAACAGTAGGTTGCCGTTTTGCAGACCAAGACAGAAGATTATCACCCAAGAAGACACAGAACCCAGAGGTAGATCGACGAGTAGAAGGACACCCAGCCCAATCAGCATCCGAATACGCAGTCATCGTCATGTTCTGATTTTTAAGAAGATGTAACCCTTTGTCTTTTGTGCCTTGTATGTAGCGTAGAATATGACGTAGAGCTTGTAAATGTAGGTCTCGTGGATCATGCATGAACAAGCATATTTGTTGAACCGCATACGCAATGTCTGGTCTCGTAAACGTTAGATACTGTAATGCACCTGCAAGACTCCTATATTGAGTTGGATTGTCCACTGGTTTGCCTATGTTTTCTGCAAGTTTAGATTTGAGATCAACCGGGGTTGAAACTGGATTGCAATCCTGCATCCCAGCCCGTAGCAAAATTTCCTCTGCATATTTTGTTTGATTTAAAAACATGCCTCTGTCATTGTGAATCGCGGAGATGCCAAGGAATGAATCAATAAGCCCACCACCAGCCATAGGAAACTCTTGTTTCATTGTAGCGATGATGTTCTTTGTCAAGGTAGGAGTGGAGGAAGTAAGAATTATGTCATCGACATAGAGGAGCAGGTACGCAAGATCACTTCCATTCCTGTAAACAAACAAAGAAGCATCGCTTTTGCTTTGCTTAAAGCCTTGATTAGTGATAAAGTTGACAAAGCGAGCATTCCAAGCACGAGGCGCCTGTTTCAAACCATAAATGGATCGATTCAGCTTGCAAACATAATCAGGATGATATTTGCTGACAAAACCCGGGGGCTGGAACATGTACACTGTCTCATCAAGAGTACCATGGAGGAAGGCGTTTTGCACGTCTAGCTGGTGCACTGGCCAAGCATTGGCTAGCGCCACATGAAGAACACATCGGATGGTTGCAGGTTTTACAACAGGGCTGAAAGTCTCTGTAAAATCAACTCCTTCTTCCTGTGACTTGCCATTAGCGACCAACCTAGATTTGTGACACTTGAAATTCCCATGAGCATCATATTTATGTTTATACAACCAGAGACAACGGATGATATTAGCATTCTTAGGTCGAGGCACCAAATCATAAGTACCACTCTTAATAATGGCATCATACTCACATGTCATAGATGGTGTCCAATTGGGATCAGTAAGGGCGTGTTTGTAGCTTTTTGGAAGAGGAGATTAAGTATGAGACAAAAGGGAGATGATTTGTTTTGGCTTATGGATACCATGCATTGATCTTGTGGTCATCGAATGTCTAGGAGCCTCAGGGACCGCGGGTACAGTTTGAGTTGACTGATTCGATGAAGAAGGAGCAGCTGGAGAAGTGGGTGTCACAGCTGGAGCTGTAAGGATGCTTTTAAATATTGGAGAGACATCCATATCAGCATTAAGAAAGTCGTATTCAGTCTCCGAGATTAAAGTGGAGTCTTGATACGGGAAGCACGTTTCATCAAAGGTGACGTTACGTGAGATAATAATCTTTTTGGACTCAAGATCAAGGCATTTGTAGCCTCGGTGAAAATGAGGGTAGCCAAGGAAGATGCATCTTGAGGAACGAGGAGAAAGCTTTGAAAGATTAGCATGGTTTTTATTTGGATAACAGAGGCAGCCGAAAACTCTGAGATGAGAATAAGAAACTGGCTTCTTGAAGAGGACAGAGTAAGGTATTTGGTTGTTAATGGCTTTGGATGGTAAAAGGTTTAAGATATGAACAGAGGCATTGAGAGCCTCAACCCAATAAGTGGAAGGAAGTTTGGCTTGAAAAAGAAGAGTTCGAACAAAGTTGTTTATTGTACGCATCATCCTTTCGGATCGTCCATTTTGTTGGGACGTATACGGACAGGAGAATCGAAAATTAATCCCTTGTTCTGCAAAAAAATTATGAAACTTTGAGTTGTTATACTCTGTTCCATTGTCACATTGGAAGGATTGAATTTTCGTTTTGAAGTGTGTTTCAACATATTTGAAAAAGAGATGAAATGTTGAAAACACTTCCTCCTTGGAGCTGAGGGGATAAACCCATAAAAAATGAGAGAATTGATCCAAGAAGAGGACATAATATCGTTTTCCACTTAAACTGAGGACTGGAGATGTCCATAAGTCAGAGTGAATGATTTGAAAAGGTGCAGTGACAGATGAATCAGAAGAATAAAAAGACATTTTTTTTTGTTTTCCAAGTTGACAAGCATCGCAAACTGGAGAAAGATCATGTTTATTACAAGATAAAAGCTTAGAAGATAATAAAGACGAAAGAGATTGATTGCTCAAATGAGCTAAACGACGATGCCAAGTGTTTGAGGTGGTGGTGAGGAAAGCTGAATGCCCAGTAGTGAGCTTATTTGAAGAAGAAAACACTGGATACAAATCACCCGTACTGTCACTGTGGAGAATCGTCCGACGAGTTTGAAGATCCTTCACAGAAAAACCATAAGGATCAAACTCAATGGAAACATAGTTATCTCTGGTAAATTTACGAACAGAGATTAAATTTTTGATAATAGAGGGAGTTACTAAGATGGAAGAGAGATTTAAAGGACGAGAATTTGAAGGAAAAGAAAAGAAACCAGTTTTGGTTATTGGAATTTTGACCCCATTGGCAACTATGACTGTGTGTTTGGTGCCATTATTAAGAACAGACTGTAGATTACCTGGGTTGTTTGCTAAGTGAGCAGTGGCGCCAGAGTCCATATACCACTGATGATCAGATGGCTCCATTAACGTCATGGTGTTGGATGCAGAGGCAAAGTCTGTAGTCGGAACTGCAGCGACGAGATGATTGTTATGACCTTGCGGCTGAGCCTGAAGCATCTGTTGGTTGATAGCAGGACGAGGACCAAGAATGCCTTGATTGTTGAATTGTTGCTGCGGTATCCATTGTCCTGGTTGTTGATTATTCCACATCTGATATCCAGCAGGCCAGAAGGGAACGCCCCATTGGTTGTACATTGGTCGTTGTTGATTGTTGTTGTGTCGTCCACGACCTCTGTAGTTGTTGCGTTTGGAACCTCTGTTATTGAAGAATCGCTGCTGTGGTTGAGGTTGATGATCAGATCGCTGAGTCGGAGTCGAAGACGAGACGTTGAGGACCTTGTCAGATGAGGCGAAGTCCTTGACAACAGAGGATTTCTTTCCCTTGTTAAGCCTTTCTTCTTCAAGGATGAGCATCGAACGAGCTTGTTCAAAGGTAGGGAAAGGTTGACGATGCATGATCACATTGATGATGTTGTCAAACTTGTCGCTCAAGCCATTGATCATGTAGGTGACAAGAGTTCTTTCTGAAACTGGTGCATCAACGTTAGCAAGCAGATCAGCTGTGGACTTGAGATCTTGAGAATAGGCATGGATCATCTGGTCTCCAATGACCTTGGTACGCAGATCGTGATCGAGCTGAATAGCACGGGCCTCTTTGTTGTCCCTGAAGAAGTTCTCGATGCGAGTCCAGATTTCCCGAGAAGTACCTCCAGTTTTGAAAGTACTTTTGAAGAGATTCTTCGAGAGAGTCCCGTAGAGCCACAGTTTGACCAACCCGTCACGTTTAGACCACTGTTGATCGTTATCATCCGTTGGAAGAAGTGTGCCGTCAAGGTGACCAGCAATGTCGAAACTTTGGCAGTGAGTGAGGAAGAGCTCTCTCCAGGCGTCATAGTTGTGATCATCAATATCTAGAATGATGGGGATATGATTTTTGATGTTGTTAACACTGTACGCACGTTCAAGAGCAGTAGCGACAGGAGCAACCATGGTGGATGAGAGTAAGAAACAGAGAAAGAGCGAAGAAGATTTGAGAAAAAGAGAAGAAGAAGAGAATTATAGGTTCAGGATCGATGAACCCTCTGATACCATGAAAATGGGAAATCTTTTCTTGATTGATTTACAGATTTACATTGGTTTATATACAAAAGATTGTTCCAAGATATGATAAGAACAATCCCAAAAATATAGGAACGTAAATCAGAATATTCTACAAAGTCTAACATAAGTCTTCTTCTTCTTCTCGTAAATCTTCTTCTTTGTAGCTTCTCCTCTGCTACACTTCGTTGTTCTTCTTCTAAGTGACTCCTTGGTCACTTCTTCATTCTTCTTTTCTTGTGTGGCAAGCTTCCTTGCTTCCACTTCTTCTCTTCACTTAGATTCCATCTTCACTTTGTAAGTTTAATCAAAGGTTCAATCCCAATTTCCTACATCAATTAGAGAGACAAGTTAATACAGCTCACTTTCCAGTTTTTATATAAAATTTTAGGCTGACACACAAGAACACTTGAGGGTTTTACTTGGAAAACTCCTTCTCCCGTTTTTCTTCCTCGACTAGTTTTGCATCTGCCCACATAGTTCACAAGAGCCACAAATACATTACTTTTTGGTGTAGCAACACAAACAGCACCATTAGAGAATGTTTCAAGAGGTGAATCACGTACGAGAACTAGATTAGAGTTCAATGCCCATCCTGAATTAGTTATGTTGGATACCAGAGATTACAGAATACTTACTAATAAAAGGGACCTTTTGAGTCTCCATAGAACGTCCACATCAGCGAAACAAAATTCTCCCGAAATATGACACGTGGCATTATTATTTAAAAAATAGAAAATAAATAATAAGTAAATTTGCAATATAATAAAAAATCATTAATAAGTAAATAAACAATATAAGAAATAGAAACATTGCATTAAACAATAATAAGTAAATATACAATATAAGGAAAATAAATAATAAGTAAATATATAATTAAGAAATAAAAAACTAAATTAAACATATATCTGAAAAATGTATAGTATAATAAATAATAACTAAACACACAATATAAGAAATAGAAATATTATATTAAATATTTATCGTAATATTAGAATAAATAAATATAAAATAAAATAAAAAATAATAAGCAAATATAGTATATAACAAATAAAAATATTACATTAGATATATATCGTAATATTATCATTGATATAAAAGCAAGAAATTTAGAATAAATAAATATACAAAATAAGAAAAGATAAACAATAAGTAAATATACAATATAAAAATGGAAAAGCCTAAATTAAACATATATCTGAAAAATGTATAGTATAATAAATAATAACTAAACACACAATATAAGAAATAGAAATATTATATTAAATATTTATCGTAATATTAGAATAAATAAATATAAAATAAAATAAAAAATAATAAGCAAATATAGTATATAACAAATAAAAATATTACATTAGATATATATCGTAATATTATCATTGATATATAAGCAAGAAATTTAGAATAAATAAAT
>NW_013617447.1:11612-13515 GCF_000695525.1 Brassica oleracea var. oleracea | reverse complement strand
ATTAAACATCTATCTGAAAAATGTATAGTTTTACATTTTAATTATTTCCAAATATTTTGAGGCTTCATAAGGCGTCCACATCAGCGGAAAAAAATTCTTCTAAAAGATCTCACGTGACATTAATAAAAAAAAGAAAAAAAAGTACACATATAAAGAAAAAGAAATAATAAGTAAATATATAATATAAGAAAAAAAATAAATAAAAAGGAAATATACAATATAAGAAATAGAAATATTACATTAAACATCTACCATAATATTATCATTTGATATAAAAGCAAGAAAATTAGAATAAGTAAATATACAATACATAAAATGGAAAGAGTAAATTAAACATATATCTGAAAATGTATAGTTTAATCAATAATAAGTGAATATAAAAATATTACACTAAACATTTATTATAATATTACAATAAGTAAATATAAAACATAATAACTAAATATACAATATAAAAGATACAAAAAAATACATTAAACATCTATCTGAAAAATATATTATAAAATAAATGATAAGTAAATATATAATATAAGAAATAGAAATATTACATTAAACATCTATCATAATATTACAATTTGATATAAAAGAAAAAAAATTAGATAAGTAAATATATCGTATAAGAAATAGAAACACTACATTAAACATCTATCTGAAAAATGTATAGTTTTACATTTTAATTATTTCCAAATATTTTGAGGCTTCATAAGGCGTCCACATCAGCGGAAAAAAATTCTTCTAAAAGATCTCACGTGACATTAATAAAAAAAAGAAAAAAAAGTACACATATAAAGAAAAAGAAATAATAAGTAAATATATAATATAAGAAAAAAAATAAATAAAAAGGAAATATACAATATAAGAAATAGAAATATTACATTAAACATCTATCATAATTTATCATTTGATATAAAGCAAG
This sequence comes from Brassica oleracea var. oleracea, assembly GCF_000695525.1. Classification (NCBI taxonomy): domain Eukaryota; kingdom Viridiplantae; phylum Streptophyta; class Magnoliopsida; order Brassicales; family Brassicaceae; genus Brassica; species Brassica oleracea. The sequence continues at coordinate 12,599 of NW_013617447.1, read as the reverse complement.
AAAATTAGAATAAATAAATATACAATTAAGAAATAAAAAAAAACTAAATTAAACATCTATCTGAAAAATGTATAGTTAAATAAATAATAACTAAATACACAATATAAAATAAAGAAATATTATATTATACAATTATCGTAATATAAGAAAAAATAAATATTAAGCAAATATAGTATATAAGAAATAAAAATATTAAATTAAATATATATCGTAATATAATCATTGATATAAAAGGAACACAATTTAGAATAAATAAATATACAAAATAAGAAAGATAAACCGTAAATAAATATACAATATAAAAAATGAAAAAACTAAATTAAACTAAATAATAACTAAATATCCAACATAAAAATATTAGATTACACATATTTTATAATATTAGAATAACAAAATATAAAATATAAGAAAAATGAATAGTAAGTAAATATACAATATAAGAAATACAAAAAATACATTAGACATCTATCTAAAAAATCTATAATAAAATAAATAATAAGTAAATATAAAATATAAGAAATAAAAATATTACATTAAACATATATCATAATATTATAATTTGATTTAAAAGAAAAACAGTTAGATAAGTAAATATACAATAAAATAAATAAATATACAATATAAGAAACGAAATAACTACATTAAACATCTATTTGAAAAATGTAGAGTTTTACATTTTTATAACTTCCATATAATTTTATAAGTAAATATATAATATATGAAAACTAAGCATACAATATAATAAATATAAATTTTACATGAAACATCTATTATAATATTATCGTTTGAGATAAAAGCATAGAAATTAGAATAAGTAAATATACAATATAATAAAAATAAACAATAGGTAAAATACAATTAATAAATTAAAAGAAACTAAATTAAAAAAAAACTAAATTAAACATTTCAAAAAATGTATAGTAAAATAAATAATAAGTAAATATACAATATAATAAATAGAAATATTATATTAAACATCTATCGTAA
>NW_013617447.1:2519-11044 GCF_000695525.1 Brassica oleracea var. oleracea | reverse complement strand
CCCTATGGTTAACTAACATAGACTTATGGCTTAGAGTTAAGGGGTGGAGTTTTGAGGATAGAGTTTCAAATTTTTAAAAATAAAAATTAAATTTTTCAAAATAAAATGGGCTATTTTGGTCATTTTTCTTATTGAATGCTATTTTGTGACAAAGACTTAAAAGATCTATTTGAGAGAATTGCCTTACAATATAAAAAATAAAAAATAAATATACAATATGAGAAAAAAAAAACTATATCAAACATCTATCTCAAAAATGTATAGTTTTCTAATTTTTTCTAAGGAAATATGTATTCACACAAACATACAATTCAGAATTTGTTGTTGTTCAGAATACAACGTTCAAAAAAATAACTATATAGTTAACATTTGAAAATAAAAATAGTTCCGCGCGTAGCGCGGATTAACTACTAGTTCAATAAAAAGAAGCGATAAACGAGGAAGAGCAAAAGGATGATGTGATGGGGCTTAATTAAGGGCATCGACCCTGGTTTCGGTTTAGTACCTCATGGTTTGGTTTTATTTATAATTTATTTTGATTGAACCAAACCATTAATGAGCCGAGCTATATATACATGTTGTGTATAGTCCCTTCTAAAACCTAACGAAGTACAGAGCCTGTTGTATCGAGAGATCAGCCGCCTTTAGTATTACCACTTCAAACCCGAGACGTGACGAGCAAACAGGAGCCACCGTTCATCACAAACCATCGCACGTTTGATGGCGATCCGTTGCATGTCTTGATCACCACCAGTGCCAATCCACACGGCCATGTTCCGCAAGTCACCGGAGAAACCACGTCCTTGTCAACGTAAGCCGGAATCACCGTCGATGTCTGAGCAAGGGAGCTACGATCTCACTCTTTCTTGCGCTACAAGCCTCGTGTTCTACTATGATTTTTTTATTTCACATTTTCTGTATCATGTAATAGGCTCCTGCTGGTTTCTCTACAGCAATATATTCCACGCCTCTGAAAGAACAGTAACAAAATATGTTTATTCGTTTTATGACACTAAACAAGTATCACAACTTATCTACTGGCCCTATTATTATCAGGTGAAATTTAAGATTTTACCCAAATGACTATCTAAAATTCCACCCCTTTCAAGAAAACGTTGCTGTTGTTTTTCAGTTTATAAGTGGAAGCTGGACAGTATATTGTATACACTGAGCGTACCTCATATTTCCTGCCTTTCCCAAAAACTCGTTCCAAGACAAATCATTCTCACGGAGGTTCATTCTGACGAATGAGCCTCTCGCTGGAATAACAATTGCCAAGGGTGCTTCTGCATCAACGTCTCTTCTGCAGAGTCAAATAGATCACGTGAGAACAATTCTACAGCACGGCTTCTTAAAGAAAAAAAAATCAGGCCTGCTGGATTGTAAAAACTTCACCTATAAAGGGGAATACTTTTATCACCACGAATGATCTCATCCTGGAAACAAGATAAACACAATGAAAAATAAAGAAAAAAAATGTCACATCTGCTTTTCCAATAATTTACATGAATAGATATGATTGTTTTTTGGGAGAATTGCTAAAACCAACTCAAAAATTCAAGTCAAATCTAAAAGTGTATCCCAATTTCAGTCAAATGCAAAACCAACCTAAAGAAATGATAAAAGTACTATTTAACCATTGTGACCAACCAAAAAACATAAATGTATTTTACACTTTCGTTCTTCGTAAGTCTACACTACACGTAATAGAAAGAAGTCTACATACATGTAGACCTCTTAAGATGTCTACCATGTAGACTTATTCTGTACTCTACATCGTAGATTGATATAATAATTTAATTTTAAAAATGTATAAAAATAATTGTTGTGATGTTTTTAATTAATCATCAATATAATGTTAATATGAAGTAAATAAATTAAATTTGTATATAATTGAACAATTTTAAAGAATATATATTAATGTGGTAACCATGTGTTAGATAATGTTCATGGTTTAGAAACAATATGTGCTAACATGTTATGTATTCTAGTGGTAGATTTTTAGGGTTAGATTATAGATTTAGATTTTTTTTCTTGTTTTACTGACTTAAATTTGTATATTAATGTTTAGTAGTTTATATTTTGTATTATTTTGATATTTGATACAATCATTAAGACTTTTTTATCATAAAAAAACTTTAGGGTTTGAGATTTGTGGTTTAGGGTTTCGTAGATCTACAATAAAGTCTATATTGTTAGAGACGTCTTTTTCAGTCTACATTTTTAAATTTTGTTAACAAAAATTTATTATATCAAATTAAATTGAGTTATAAGAATAAAAAATGTGAAATAATATACTATAACTATTAAAAAATAAAAACAATTAAAGTTCAGTAAATTTTATGTTAAAAATATTAAAACAATAATGATATAAACAACAATAATGAAATTATCATTGTAGACTTCCAACAAGGTCTACTACGTTACAATAAAATCTACTCTAAATTTTTAATTTTAGTAGACTTCAAAAGAAGTCTACAATGTCGACAACTTTTAACCTAGTTACATTTTTGTCTCCATATATAAATGAAATTTTCACAATCTCTCTCTAAAATGGCTGCAATACAAGTTTTTAAAACTCTCTCACTTCTCTCTAAAACTCTCTCTCCCTTCTCTCTAAAATTCTATCATGTTTTTCTCACAATGTTATCTTGTCATTTTAGGTATTATGATTCATGGTTTCATCTTCTCTTTTAAAAATGTAAGTTTTTGATCTATAGACTTCAAAAGTGTATGTTTATGTTATTTCTTTCTCACATATTATCTTTTTTGTAGGTATTACCATTCATGGTTTTCATCTCCTCTTCTAAAATGTAAGTTTAGATCTATAGATTTTAAATGTGTATTTATAAGTTTATAATCAAATAAAGTAATAGATCAAACCTGTGCATTTACTTTTATACTAATTATAATCAAAATGTATAGATTTTTCAGATCTAAAAATCATCTGACAGTTTAGACTTCTAATGAAGTCTGCTTATAAAGTAAAGCTAGTAGACTTGATATGAAAAGCAGACTTCATTGAAAGTCTACAAAAATATGACTTTAATTTTGTTTCTATGATTTTTTAATACTTATCTTATTTTATAGGTATTTTGTTTTATGGCTGTTTTCTCATCTTCCCAAAAATGTAAGATTTACATTTATAGATTTTAAATATTTCTTATTGTAATTATATTTAGATAAAGTTACATGTTCAAACTACATGTCTTTAATTTATTACTATTTTCATATAAATTACATTTTCTAAAAAATTAGATTTAAACTTATTTGATATTTTTAATGTATATATTTTTCAGATGTAGATTTTTTTTTGATATGGTAGACTTCAGATGAAGTCTACCTAAAAGTCAGGGCTGGTAGACTTCACTTGAAGTCTAGTAGCCTTGATTTTTAAGTAGATTTCATTAGAAGTTTACTCAAATATTATTTTAATTTTATCTTATTTCTCATAAATTTATTTTATTTTACAAGTATTCTCTTCTAAAATTTTCAAATCATCTTCCTAAAAATGTAACATTTACATTTATTTATTATAGAGATATTTTTGTGTTTATGTTGAACTAAATTTATAGATTCATATTTTCTGTTTTTGCTTTGATAGAAGGTTGATAAAAAATATTTTCAAATATCTTTCAGAACAAAATATTTTCAAATTTCTAAATGTTCAATTTTGGATCTGAAATGTTTTGGTTGGTGTAGACTTCAACTAAAGTTTACTAAACAATAAACCTTAAGTAGACTTAATAAAAAGTCTACTAAAATATGATTTTTCTTTTTATTTTATTTTTCTCATAACTTTATCTTACTTTGCAGGTACTTTTTCCTAGACTTTATATGTGGCATCAAGATTATGAAAAATCAAACACACTCAAATAAATTCCTTTGTAATATTTTCTCATAATAAAATGTTTATTTGTAAATAAGTGTGATGCATAATCAATAAAAATTGTATTCACTTTTAGTTGTGTTTCAATTATATGGTACTATTAATTTTTTGTTAGATATCATATTTTACAAGAACTAATCAACCAAACAAGTGAAACCACCATAAGCTAAAACAATAACTAACACACATGTGAGTAGAAGAAAATCTATACAAAATTTTCAAGAAACTTCAAGAGTAAAACTAATCACAAATTTTTGCAAAAGGTTTCAAGTGTATAATTATAACACATTAACTTTTGAAATTCATGTGAAACAATTAAAATTTACTAACACACACTGTAAAATAACTATATAGTGAAAAAATATGATGAATAATACACAAATATACTTCTAATAGAATTTATGACGTAGACTTCAACTATAGTCTACATTCTTAGATTTAGAAAGACGTCTACACTTGGTTTCTAACATATATCCAAACCAAAAATGTGTAGTGTACTTAGCGTTGGCTTGATACATAAAGACGTACTAAGTGTGTATTAAATAACTCAATCAAGTTCTGCACTTGTCGATCACTCGTGACATGCATAAGTTCACCATGTGTATAACCATCATAAGCAGGGAACATTCTCTCAACTCCAACTAAGAGTCTCTCTCCATCCATTCTCCGTATACAGCATGTAATTGAGTCACTGCCTCCAAAAAAAATACAAGTTTACATAATTAGCGAAGAAATAATTCATGTTTCATAAAACTACAAACATAGACTGGCAAATATGTCTACAGTTAACACCTAACTACATTGTAAAATCAAAAGTATTATAATTTCATAACTACAACAGTTTTTCTTTTCAAAATCACTCAAACCCATTAGGATTAACTAACACACACTGTCGAACAAAAAAATCTACCAAAACATTTATGAATAATACAAAAATTCAGTTTTAATTTATTTTCCTACGTAGACTGTTCAATCCGTCTACGACAGTGTAGACATTCATTTTAGTTTATGTCCGTAGACAGTCAAATAGGTCTACTCTTTGGGTTGGTTTTTGCAATTGAAAATTTTACGGGTTACTTTTTTTATTTGACCAGAACTCATCCAAGTTTTGACTTTATACATTTAGACTTCCTTTTCAGTCTACCACATTAAAAATGTTAGTTTTTGCTATTGACCAAAACTCATCCAAGTTTTGACTTTCGAAGGTAGATTTCATATGTAGTCTACATGTTTTAATTTTTTTCAAAAAAGTTAGTTTTGCAATTGACCATTGTTTGACTTTCTAAGAGTAGATTAAAATGCACGTCTACAGCTTCGTAGACTTCGCGTAAAGTCTAACTTCAAAACCCATGGGTTGGTTTTGCATTTGACCAAAATAAATGTGTAGACTTCAAAAATAGTCTCTATTTTTTTGTCCAAGATGAGAAGACTGCATTTAAAGTCTACAATTTAAAAAATATTTAATTTATTTAAAAACATTTTAGTCAAATACAAAACTAACATATTCAACGAAGTCAATGTTTTTGTCAAATGCAAAACTGAACTAAAGTAGACTTCTTTGGCAGCCTACAATTCGTAGACTTCCAGTGAAGTCTACTTTAGAAAGTCAAAAGTTCGGTCAAATGTGAAACTAACCTCTTCTCCGTAGCCGTCTTGGTAGGTCTACGTAGATTTTTGTTTTTGTTGTCAAAGGTAAGGACGTAGACTGCTAAAGAAGTCTACGTTACAAAAAAAAAGTTCGAAAGGTCAATTGCAAAACTGACTTGTGCGTTGACAAATAGACTGAGTCGTACATCTACACATTGGTGTAGACATATAAAACAGTCTACCATCGCGACACAGACTGAAAAAATGGTGAAAACCATGTAAACAGCTACCTTTTTCCGGTGTGAACCTCGATTCCAACCCTTTCAACCGTCCAAACTCCAAAAATGAGCAAAAAGAGGCATCTTTTATGATTTGCTGATGAATAAATTTGAAAATATGAAGTTTGAGATTATGAAAATAAGAGTTATGAGAGGTTTTTAAATAGAAATGTAGAGGAAACAAGAGGAAATGAAGAATTGTTGACTTAAAAAAAGAAACAAAAGGTTATAAATTGAGTTCTTGAGCTTTTATGAGCTCAAAAATGGTGGTTCAATGGTGGTTGCAAAATTGATGATGATGACATTGTTGTAAATAAGAAGAAATGTTTAGGGTGTAATAGGTTTTGTGACATTTTCGAAATAATTAAATAATTAGATAATAATAGCAATTTTGTAAATAATTCAAAAATATAAGGATGGTTTGAAAATTTTAAGGGTGAATAATGACAAAATAAATGGGGTTGGTTTTGCATTTGACTTCAAATTATAGGTTAGTCTTGAAAAAAACCCTTGTTTTTTTTATACAGTAACCATTACATGCCAAAATACTTTACACTAAATTCAACCAAAGTGGATTTTCATAAAGTCCACTGACACCTTACAACCGTTTATATTCTTGGCCACAACTTTTTGCTAAATCAATACATAAAGCCAAACAAACAGTTCACCACTAAACAAAACAAAAATCACAACTTTATTGTTAGGTTATCAAAGAATATGAGAAGTGTACCTGAGTAAATATGGCTTTTGCTTTTGAAATTTTAAGCGGCGTCGATATTTCACGGGGAGAGAAGCTATCAGCTATAGAAACAACAACGTGACCAGCTAGAACAATGGCAAGGTATATGATCACTGACTCAACGTTCATCGGCATGTCAATAGCGATTGCTGACTCTTCCTCCAAACCCAAAGCGTTAAGAGCATGTGCAGTTAACCTACACATCAGATAAACAATAGTTCGCTTGATTAGCAGTTAAAAAGAAAATTCTGTCTCATATAAAAAAAATCTCATTTTCGACAAAAAGGATGAGAATTTTTCATACCAAACATGTGACCGTAACTCAAGAAGCGTCATGGCGTTGACCGGAAGATCATCGCTTCCTTCGTTACGCCATCTGATCACAACGTCGTCCGACCTTTTCTTTGCACTATTACTCAAACAGTTCCTCGCAGGGTTCAGGTATGCTCCAGGAAGCCAATTACCCCCAGGATTGTCTCCCGATGTGTTCTACATGAAACCCTATACCCTAAATATGTGTTAACCCCATAAACTCTAAGAATAAACCTTAAAATCTAATATTTTCATACTATACCCTTAAAATCTTAAAGTTTATTTCAAATTCAATATTTTTAAAAATCTAATCTTAAATTTTAAATCTAAACTCAATACTATATCCCAAAGCCTAAACTCTATGTATAATCCTTATATCCTAAATAGCTAATCTAAACATTAAATCTAATGTTTTTAAAGTTAGAACAAAAAAAAATCATAAATTTTCATACTATAACCTCAAAACATTAAATTTAATATTTTTAAAAAATTAATTCCAAAACTTAAATTTATACCTCAAACACTATTTTCCAAACCATACACTATAACCCTAAACTTTATACCCAAATCATAAAATCCAAACACCAAAACTTAAACATAAACTACTAATCTAAAATTTTAAAACCTTATTCTCCAAATTAACCTTATATCAAAAAATATTAACCTTGTATCATAACACAATACTAATTAAATAACTTTATAAATTATATTAAATCAAGTTGTGTTACCCTTAACCCAAACCTAACCCCAATTCTATTAGAACTTTTCAAGTTTAGATTTTCACTTTAGTCTTTTAAAATTTTAAACTCATGCAATAAATATATACCTCATTACCTATTTTCTTAACTCCAAACCTTTAATCATAAATATAAACTTTCAACTTTGAACTTTTAATTATCAAACCCAAATCCTAATATATCTAAGTTGCAATTCTATTGAAATCAAAACATAAACAACAAAAACATAAATATAATCCTAAACTATGGAATCTAATAATAAACTAGGAAGGAAATAGAGTGCTGATTTCTTATTGGTTCATTTTGGAATGGTGTGGATCACCATTTTCTGTTCCTAACCATTGATAATATTAGATCCAACGGATCAGATTGATTTGGTTTTGTTTTAACTTTTTCTTCCATTCTCCCCTCACAAGCTCCATCGTCTCATCTCCTCTTTCTTTGTTTTTGACAAAGATTATTCTTTCTTCTCCTCACGTACTCCATCTTCTGCTCCTCTTTTTCTCAATCTCAACTTATCTCCTTTGCTCAATCTCCATTCATCTCCATGTCTATCCCTACTCTACCTCCATTCACACCTTCCGTCGTTAGCATTAGTCGCCATTGTCGTAGAGACCAAGCCGATTTTATGACTCTGTGTTTCATCCTCTTTCTTCATTTTTTTTGAAGAAGCAAGGTGTTTCACTCCTCTTCTAATCTCTTTCTCTGCATCTCTTAAGCTATTTCTAATTGTGTTTTCTTTGTTTTGTTTACAGATCTGAGAAGAAGCAGACACGTCGGAGGTGGTGGCGCGACGGAGGAAACGCGCTGGAGGTGGTATCGTGACGGAACAGACATGCCGGATCTGGTGGTGTGACGAATGAAACGCGACGGAGATGGTGGTGAAGCACGGAAGCTACGGCGGTGGAGGTGCTGAAGCCGACGGTGACATTCCTCTGTACCCGTATAGATGACGATGTATTTGTGTGTATATCTGTGTATTT
>NW_013617447.1:0-2451 GCF_000695525.1 Brassica oleracea var. oleracea | reverse complement strand
TATATATATAAATTATTTTATGTATTATATGTTCTTACATATTATGAAATAATAAATATATATTGAATAATTAAAAGTCAGTAACTATTACATATATAATTAAATTGGTGCGAACGTATAAATCAATTTTATTAATCCAAACATTTTAAAAAAAAATTTTGATAGGATATGTAATTAAATTTAAATGATATTAACATACATAGTATATTTTTAATATTAATGTCTTTTTTTTAAATGATGCTTTCTACTCATATGTTTTTTTTTATCATGTGTATTTTAATAGCAAAAACTTTAAATTTCTGATAACAAAATTTTCATTGTGGAAATAATAATTTTAGTAGTTGATAATTTAAAAAACATTATCAATGTTAGTTCAAAACTTTTATCAAAAAAAATTATTCAAAGTAAATTTTGAAACTAAAATATTTATTTATTCAATATGGTTTATAGTTTAATTTAGAATGATATATACATATATATTTTAAATCTTAATGATTAATTAAATTAGACTTTTACTTATATTATTTTGTAATCATTTGTATTTTGTCATAACAAAAATTTTAAACTATGGATCGCAAAATTTGAATGCGAGACTTTTAACAGTTTTAGTAATTTATAGTCATTTTTTAAAATTCAAAATATAAAATATACAGAAAAATCTAAATTTTTATAATATGGTTATTGTGTTTTAAAAAAAAATATTTTAATAGTTTTAAATTAAACAAATTTGATAGAAGATACATTTTTTTATCAAATCTTTATTATTCAAAATCATTAATTGTTATATATACTTTACCCACATTAGGCAATTCCGTAATTTTTATTTAAGGAAATAATAAATGACATTAATAATGAATTTATGGGTAGTTTAATAAAAAACTTATTATATAATTAGATGGACCAACCTATTTCTCTAATAATTCTAAGAATCATCCTAACGATGACATGTGGCTACAAAAAGAAGTTGTAATGTTTCACAAATAATATATAGGAGATTTCATATTGATGAAAACTTTTAGTTACCTTAAATTACAAAAAAAAATCTGGCAACAAATAAACGTATGAATCAAAAATTGAAAATCAATTGTTAGATTCGTGTTTATTATGGACTTTCAATTTAAAATCAATTGTAATTGTAATTGTTGGTAGTTGATTGGTTAAGGTTCCTTAAATTCCTATTCCTTTTATCGCTAAGAGTACTATTATTACCTCAGGATTAGATATACAGAGAACTCTTGAAAACTCGAGAAACTCGAAACCGGATCCTTATAGTTATCATCACCTAAGAACTCTCTCCCACGCCTTTCTAGCAAACCGCCAACGTTAGTTAAAGAAGCAACCTTCCTATAATACATACATACAAAAAGGGTTGAGGATTGCCCACACACTTATATATTGCCCAATGATCAATATCATTAACGATGCGGGACATTATCTAATAGACCATCCAATCCATCACCACCGATTAAATAACAAACGGAGTAACAGAGGAACAATCCATATGGGTCGGGTAACCAAGCGGGCGGGTCGGATCCGAAATCCTTGTAGCAGCCGTAATACATCATCTGGTGAAAAGAGAAAGGGCGATTGGGGTAAAGGATTTGCCGAGAAATCTCAATCCACCTCTCAGGCGGCGTGGCGGAGGAACCGTGGATAATATCTTGTAGATTTCTGAGAAGCTTGTAAGATACATCGTTGGAGATTCCTAGGGCTTTGATATCAGACCTCGTGATGGAATCTAGGGATTTGTATGCCATTTTTACTTTAGTTTTTTTCCTCTGAACTTGGAGAGAAGATCAAGAACCTAATGCAAAAGCATGTGAGTGATTTTGATATGAAAATAAATTTTGAAGAGGGTGACATTGGAGTGGGATAGCTCCAAGTAATATAAAAAGAACAAAAATAGCACGTACTGCCACGTGTCGGTTTGGTCATGATCTCTTGCTTTTTTTTAATCGCTCTTTCCACGTCTTTCGATTTTATTTGATTAAGTTTTTGTTGAGAGATAATGGTAACCGATTTCTCTCAAAGTTGATGATAACCATAAAGGAAAAGTATAGCAAAACATTGTTTGACATTTGATAAAAGATTCCAACGATTTGATGTATCTTTCTATTGGTTTCAGTCTTTGTACATTCTGCAGTTGAATTCTCTTGACAACTTTTTTACTCCTTTCATCATTTTAGTACATATTCAACTTCCTTGTACATTTTAATTTCAGTCGAAACACATTATCAACTTCCTTGTACATTTTTTTTTAAAAAAACTTCCTTGTACATATAGTAGAGTCATGTTTAAGATTTGAAATGATATATGCATAGTTTGATTAGTATATTAACATATTTGACTGTCTTATTTTTTGGTTGGACAGCAATTTTCTTTATACAAGTTTTTAAATAATCTGAAGCATTGAAATGATCATCCACTTCTTTACCAAACTCAAGCACTATG